>NC_143485.1:38519054-38672347 GCF_027475165.1 Benincasa hispida | reverse complement strand
AACTGCTTTTTGTTTGTCTACTTTGATTTCATTACAAGCTTTGGTTTCTTACTAGTTGAGCTTATCTCCTTGTAGAAGTAACTTCTTTCCTTTGTGTATATATTTTTAGTGCAGGTCGGTGAAGACATTTACGTACGAGTCTTTGAACAATGTTGTGAGGCTGATCAACGGATTATCTGCACTTCTGCTGACTCTTTTACCAGGGAAAGGTTCTGTACTCGAAGGTGTTCATGGCTGGGAGCTCAGACCAACCTTTCGGGGGCCTCGTTTTCCTCGTTGGATGGAAAAGTATGTCTATTGACCTGAATTCTGTCACTGTGTAGGGTGTCAAAAATGATCTTATGTCGTCATTTTTTCCCACCAGGGAAGTCCCTGGTTATTATGATGTTCTCACACTCGATGTACTTTGAAAACTTGGTTTATTATTCCAGTTATAAAGATACGCGGGAAAAGGTTGCCATGATTCGTTTAATTATATCTCAAAAATATCAAAATCAATCTTTCAGCACGTTTCTTAATTTATTTACTGTGGAAAAAAAAATTGAGACACCAATTAGAACTTTTACATTCATGGTATAGGTGAATAGCAGAGCAAGTTTGGTATTGCGTTGACATCTTATTATGTATGTTAATTTTAACTTTTTAGAAAACACCTTTAATGCCGGAATAGATGTGTAGGATATGGGACAAATATGGCCAAAGCAATCTCGAGGATAAAAAAAACCCTTCAAGTCATTATAGATGCAACATGAGAAAGTAAACTTTGTTTTTCTTATTTGTATGAAATCAAGTGCGTTAAAGACAATATTGGAGCATGAAGTTTGGAATAGTATGTGAATTATATGAATCGACAATTTCACATTGTTATAGTGGGAAAATATGTTGTCCTCCATAAATGAATTATATGGAGATCAATTTATTAAAAAAAAAAAAAAGGCAAGAAAGAGAGTCTGCGATATTGCATTTACCTGTTTGCAACGTCAATGTTGTTCTCTCCACCTTCCAGCATGATTGTTTGCTGGTAGCCTGGTACCCTCGAAAGAGCCTTTGTACAGTCATGGCTGGTAGAACCTTTGAACAGTAATGGCTGGTAGAATTTATGTTCTCCGTATAACCAGGTAGGTCTATGAGTTGATGAATTCACTTAAGTGATTGTGAACTTAAGTGTATGATAACCCACAAAAAAAAGGTAGAACTTTTGAAGGTTATACTAGTGCCTTTTTTCCTGACATGAAGTGTGCAAATTCCTGTACTGTAACGCTCATTTTCCATAATTTAAGTTCGCTTCTCTGGATGGAATGGGTGTTTCTTTTGTTTTATCCCTCTGGTAGTTTGAATTGCCATTGATATAGAAGACATGCATCACATGTTGTTTATGTGTTGTTTTGGTAAATGTGTGGTTGACATATGTATTTTTTTCATGTGATAAATAGTGGCGTGTCCTCTTTCAACCAGTTCATTCATGAACTTTCTGTGGACTCTGATGATTCAAGCTTAGATTATTCCTCTGGGGAGGAAGATGGTTTTGGAAATGAATATCCTGCAACACCATCATCTCAGGGTTCACGAGGCTCCATGTCTAGGGCTGGTTTTCATGTCAAGAATGTTTGGCACTGGACAGAAAGGATCAGAAGCATCTTTCTTTGGATCCTCTTACCCGCAAAGTTCCTTTTGGGGATTCCATTTCGAATTTTTCACTTCTTTTTTATTAAATGGTCTGGGTCCCCATCCACCCCTGGAAGTCCTTGGCCCTTGATTAGGAGAGTGCACAGCCATAAGGACCATGTTGTTCACACCACTGACCGGAGACGTGGAGTTATTGAGGTTTCTCTCTTATATCGACTACTTTTGTGACTTCATTTAATACTAAGAAGTGTTGTGCTGATATATTTAGATATGCTCTACTAGGTCTGATTTCTATTTCTTTTACTTGTGAATTAGGATCTTCATCTTGCAAGTGAAATCTTTATTGAATCTGTCTTTGAAATGGTCCATAAGGCTGCACATTTTATCCTCTCGCCATTAGATGCATTTAGAACTTTGTTCAGATGGCTTTTTCCTCGGAACAGTTGTGAGAGATATCATGATGCAAATGTCACTGTGCCCACAGCGACACTTGGAGATGATGATCCTGTGCCCAGTGAAAGGAATTACACTTTTCATCAGTCTCTGAATACAGATGCCAGAACATGCCAAGATGTTATAACGGAGCTTGGGTAAGGTCATTTGTAACTTCTCAATTTAGTTCCATACGTTGGGTTCAGCACGAAGCTGTTGGTTTCTCATTTTTCTTGTGTCCTTTCTATGTCAGGTATCCATATGAAGCTATTCGTGTTGTGACTAATGATGGATATGTTCTTCTTCTGGAAAGAATCCCCAGGTACAATGCTAGTTAATTTGTTCTTGCCTATTTCAACTTTTTGTCCAAATGTAATGTGGCTAACACTTACACTGTGATTTGCAGGCGTGATGCACGTAAAGTTCTTTATCTGCAGCATGGAATATTTGATTCTTCAATGGGGTGAGGGTTCCTCCCCATTTCTTGCCAGTTCCTGTTTCACAGTGTATTTGGTCTTTAGTTTAACCTTGTGATGTTGGATAAGATAGAGAAATTATGACTTTATGCTGCTTTCATTTAGGGTCGATGACATCCTCAAAACTAAAAAATTCGAAGTCGGATAACACAACATAACATCTAAGGATAAGGGGACACAGATTGTGTTATTTCACATATAAGCTATGTTAAATTCTGGACAGTTCCATCGGCCACCACATTCACCCACACACACACACACATACAGACACACGTGGTTGCACTCATCAGTTTTGTAATATTTAAGGTTGGATGGGTAGGGAGCTACATTGTAGCATGCTTCTTTTATCGATGTGCATCCGTTCTCTAATTGTGCTAATTTTTTTGTCTGATTAGTTGGGTGTCCAATGGGGTTGTTGGTTCTCCAGCCTTTGCAGCTTTCGACCAAGGTACCTTCACGTTTGCTTCAGAAGTCCAAGCCTTTTGTATTGAAACATTAGGCTTTGTTTATCCACTCCTTTTCTTTTTTTGTTGTAATTTTTTAGGAATTCAAGATAATAAACAATTTATTTATTTTAATTATTGCAGGGTATGATGTTTTTCTTGGCAATTTCCGTGGCCTGGTCTCTAGAGAACATATTGATAAGAATATATCTTCAAGGCAGTAAGTATCTGCATTTTTCATTTGATGCATCTTCTTTTCATTTAGCACACTATTCCTTAATCTAGGTATAATAACGTAAAGGCTCATGGCCTCGTATGTTTCTGGGATGTCATGTTACTGACTGATTTTGTGAACTGTCCAGGTACTGGAAATATTCTATAAATGAACATGCCATGGAGGATATTCCAGCGATGATTGGAAAAATTCATGAAGTCAAAACTTCTGAATTGAAGCTCAGCCAACCTGAACTTGCAGAAGAACCTGACAATGATCAGCCATTCAAGCTTTGTGCACTGTGCCACAGCATGGGAGGGGCTGGTATACTGATGTACGTTATAACACGGAGGATTCAAGAAAAACCACACAGATTATCTAGATTGGTCTTACTATCTCCTGCTGGTTTCCATGACGATGCCCCATTTATTTTCACTGTGATTGAGAATCTCTTGCTCCTGTTAGCTCCAATTTTAGCTCCATTTGTGCCTGGGTTGTACATACCAACAAGATTTTTCCGTATGCTTCTCAACAAGTTGGCTCGTGACTTTCATCACTATCCTGCTGTTGGAGGTTTGGTTCAAACCGTGGTGAGTTACTTCTTAGGTGGGGACAGTTCAAATTGGGTTGGCGTATTGGGAACTCCGCACTATAACATGAATGACATGCCTGGAGTTTCATTTCGAGTAGGTCTTCATCTTGCTCAGATGAAGCATGCCAAGAAGTTTAGAATGTTCGATTATGGAAGTGCATCCCTGAACATGGAAGCCTATGGATCACCAGAGCCATTGGACTTGGGTGAATACTTCGGGCTTATAGATATCCCTGTAGATTTAGTTGCTGGACGGAAGGACCAGGTAATTAGACCAACCATGGTGAGAAGGTACTACAAAATGATGAAGAATGCTGGTGTTGATGTATCATTCAACGAATTTGAATATGCACATCTGGACTTCACTTTCTCGCACCGGGAGGAGCTCTTGTCTTATGTGATGTCTCGTTTACTTCTGGTTGATGAGCCCGGATCGAAACGGAAACTGAAGACCTCACAAAAGGTATCAAAAGTACCAAAATTGAAACGGAAGGACAAGCAGGATGGCTAGCCTTACATACACCAGAAGAACCCACTTTGCCTAGGTTCCAGCACGTGGAAACAGGAGCATAAGGATAAAGATGATGGATCTGCGGGAGTTGAGGGGTCGTGTAAATGTATCTAATAGAGTTTGGAATATAGTTGTATATTTTCAGTTAAGTGTCACCACGTCATGGGTTTGATCATGGTCCCATCAAAAAAATTTCGTAGGGAACGAATTGAAGGTGATCTTATCTGAACTTCGATGATGTTCTTGAATTCTGTTTGCCTATAGAAAATCAGACATTGGTGAGATTTGTAGCCTGTAAATTTAAGTATGTAGAAATTGTTCATATATATTAGTGGGAGTTGGAATTGAAGGCATCTATTAAATACAGTGGATGCCATATATCTGATAACGTGTTATTTCTTTTGTATGCGTCAGAATTGAGATCTTTCTTCTATAATATTAGAACGGTTATGTTCTTCACAATTTATCGAGATTGTAGTTCTTCAAAAAAGCACTTGTAATAGAAGAGTAGGTTCCGATTTCCAAAGCTTGAAGGAGCTTGAAGAACTAGCCATGAGTTCGCGTCTTGGAGGTGGAGATCACATTCATGTTCGACCAGGTATAAACTCGTTATTGTAAAATATCAATGGTATTGCCTTTTGAGGTGAATCCTTCAGTTTTGCTCTGTAGTATAATGTCAATGGTGTGTTTGGTTTAAAAGGACGATCGAAAAATATTCAAGATTTATTAAACATATGTAATGGGAAGTTTGGAGTTGAAAGTTTAATTTAATGTTCAATTGGAAGTTTGATGGAATACATTATATATCAAAAAATGGGCTAGATGTTTAAACATTTACCTAGTTTACCGATTTGGTCTCTTTTATTTTTATTTATTATTTTCCGTTTCTATTATACTTCTGCATCAATCTGAAAATTCTTTCAACTCCTTACTCCTACTACTGTTAACTTATTAGTAAATGCAGCTGATTCAAGGTCTTATTTATTTATTTTCCAAATCTAGCTGATACAAGGACTTGTCTGAGTTTCTCGAGAAGGAATTTTTGTTGTTTAATATGGAGCAGACTGGCAGATGCTTTAGAAGAATATATGACAAGAGGTAGTTGGCCATTGTCCTTTTAACTTTGGGATGATTGCGTTTTCAACTTTTTTGTGTTTATGTGGTATAGGAAATGGCAAGTGTACGAAACCTGCCCTCTCTTCTTTCCAACTTTGAATAAATGATTGAATGATATTGTGAGTATCATCTCTACTTGATTGGTTCGAGTTGTCGTGTCGTGGTTGATGTCGTGAGAATTTTTGTGCAGTTCTTGCTTTGAGCTCCTTTTGCTTGGACCTTTTTTGTTTTTAACTACCATTTATGCATTTTCCTTTTCTTTTGAATTTACTCTCACTCACTTGGTACTGACTAGTGGCAAAATGCATTTTTCTTTTCTCAATCAATTTAAACGCGAAACCAGGGTAAAACGTAAATTTGGCCTGTGGGTTTCTGATTAGTACTTGATTTTAGTTTGTTGGCTCATAATTGTACTGTAAAATCTCTAATTTTCCAATTCTATTACTGAAGTGTCTTTCCCATCATCAATAAATTTATGACATGGTGTTGTAAAAGAGGAGGATTCCTTTAGTGAAATCACCGTAGGGGGAGGGTGGACAGATTAAAATGATAGGGACTCAAATGAGAGATTAGAGAAACAGGTAAAAGTATTGAGGATGATGATATGATTTTCCTCGTTGTCTATTTTTGAGTACATATGTTATGGTTAATCATTCAAATATTTCGATATGATGTTGTCCATTTTAAGTACAAGTCTTCATGGGTTTGTTTTTAAAATCACTCGAGAGGTCTTGTATGATTAGAGATAATTGTCTTTACTTAGTTCGATTTCTGTTTTTTGTGAAACTTCGTTTTCACTCTTACCAGTATGTCACGAGTTACCCTTGACCACATATTTGTGCAAACAATCTTCATATTTTAAAGATTTGTATTATACGAAATATCCATTCTCGATCAGGGGCAGCCACCCAGATCATCGCAACATCAACCCCTACTACATCTGCCTTTACGATATTTACTATATTTCGTCTAGCTTTTATAAGAGTAGGTACTTCCCCTTAGTTGGGTTGGGGGAAGGAAGAGGGGCGGAATCGAAGAAATTCTGAGTTTCGACGATTTATATAGAAAATTTGCCTTTTTCTGTGCCGGATTTTTCCCATTCTGTCTTGTTCCCTAGCATGTTTTTTCACTATCACAAACAATTGTTTTTTTAGGTTTAAACTCGTTTCTAAGGATTGAGCTAGAAGTTCCCTAGGTTTCTAGCTTTAAAATCGTTCTTGGGAACAAACTTCTATTAGCAACTTTGACAAAATATTGACGGGGCATTATGATTTGAATATTGAATGCTCGTGTCTCTTCCCATGGCAATTTCTCCTCCAATTGGACGCCCTAACCATGGCTTCCATCTTGTCATTTGTTTGGTGTTAAATTATGAAAAAAATATCTTTGAACTTTGTTCGTTGTTTTAAAAGCTACTTCTATTTCTTTAAAAGTTATAATATTAACCTGGACCTTTTTTAAAGGTTTCAAACCTACCTTAAAGTAGAAATTCTTTAGAATTTTGGATAAAAACCTGAGATATGAAATGGTGGGGTGTGGACTCTGAACGAAAATTAAATCGCTACAAATTACAAAAAAAAATTTCCTCTATCACGATAGTTTGAACAAAGGGTTAGAAGAGAGGGGAGAGATGAGAGAGAAAATAGAGTAAGAGTCTACAAACACAAAAGACTAATAAAATTTTTGCATAATAGGTAAAATGCATTAGTTATTCTTATTTTTCTTTAGGCTGTCCCAAAGAACCATTCAGAAACACACTTGGTTCCTGAATTTAGTGATAAAAAAAAAAAAAAAAACATAGCCCAAAATTTATGGATTATCAATGTAATCTGTTTTTTAATATAACTGCATAACTTGCTAAAGATTTAAATTGATGTCTACCATTTAGATATGTTAGTCGACTTATCTTTCTTATGATCTGTTATTAAAATAGAAATACCTATGCCTCTTGTGAAATATTAGCCACTATAGTGATAGATAACCACTGTACTTTTGTTTTCCTTTTGTGGCTGGAACCGAAGTGTACACAAAGAAACAGGGAGTTTGTGGTGGGGGATCCCTTGAACATCCATGGTCAGGTGCATCCTAAAATTGCTTAATGTCCATACCTTTTTGTTTTAATATTTAGGTATAATTCCTGAATGAGCCTGAGTAGTTCTCTTGTTGTATTGCATGCAAAAAAACCAAAAAACGGAAGTTTGTGGAGCATTGTAATTGTTCATCATAAGAGAGGGTGTCTGAAACCAAACAAGGACAATCATAAAGATGGGTTCGAGCTGAGATTGTTCCCATCAACTTTCTAATGCTATTTTAAACAGAACAAGGAGATAGTAAAGTAACAAAGCTTAGTGTAGTTTGTGGGAACTAAAGGAACAAGTTTTTTCTACAAAGGTGTAGACGTGGAATCATTTTAACCTCCTAATTTTTCACTTCATGGGGCGGGGAATTACTGTATGTTTCTCATTGGAACAGAAAGTACTATTTACAATGATGCTTTGTTTTTTGACCATTAATGTTTGTTGTGGCAGCCAATTATGTTTCCTCCAAGTTCAGATAAGTCTTTTTTGTATGTGGACCAAAAGCTTAGCTTCTAAATATGGACCAGGGAAATATCAGAGAAGGGTGTGTTCAAGGTAATAACAAGCTTTTGTAGGTCAGCCACGCTTTCTTATCTGATAATAGGATTTAAATTTAGCAATGGTTGGATGAGAATCCTCAAGCCAATTGAAACTGTACAATCTTGATTTATGTTTTCAACTTTATCGTAAAGTTTCTGAATTTAGTAAAAGATTCATAATTTCTGTATCTTACCAGGCATGAGCTGGATGAAGTAAACCCCTCTGGCGGGCTGCCTTGTTTCACATTCCCTTTCAATTCATGGCAGGTGCGAAGTGTCCTCCCCTCTCTCCACACATTTTTCCCCAGTTCATCAGCAACACATGAACTAGAATTGGAATTTTGTTAACATTTCTAATCTGATTGACTTATCAACAAACACATAGGCACAAAAGAAAAGAGAAGAAAAGTAGTCCACCCCTTTCTTTTGCTCACTCTACTTTTAGATATTTCAAGATGACTTAAAATGTGCAAGCAGGGATTTGGGTTAGGAAAGATGATTACTTTAAAGCCCCCATATTGGAGTGTACAATGTGAGGCAGAGATTTCACTTTGGTTGTATATGGACCTACATAAATAGTGACATTAATTTAACATGGTCTAGGAGTTTTAGAGTGTCTTAAACCATACATGTAAACCAAGGTTGTCCTCCTTGTTAGACATTTGCCATGCCTACCCTCGTGAACTTCACGTACATGATTTTGAATTTCACGTGTACAATGTCTTTAATATGGCTTTTCCCTTTTAAGACAATTGACCCAATAGTCTGGGGGCCCCCCCTCTCCACCCTTCCCTTAGTTATTTTGGGTTCTTCCTTTTCTCTTGTGGAATCTGTATTGGGAATATTTTGGCTTCCTCACCTACCTGACTAGAGAAAAAAGGGAGAAAAAGCTGAGAAACTTTCTTCCTTTTACTCAACAAGACATCTCTGTGATTGAGTTTTTTTAATTTTGATGGGACCAAAAGCTCACTGATTAATCAGAGTTCAGATTATTTTATCTTTGGTGGATTGTTATTTTATTTTCAAAGGTGGGACCCGTCTTATTTTGAAGCCTGATAAGTCATGGCCTTTGATTTTTGGATCTTGTGGTTGGTCCAAGTACGAAGTATAAGCTGATCTCATCCATTCTTTCCCTTTAAGAACATCCATTTTTTTCCCTGCACTTTCCATCACTTTCTCAGGGATTTTTTCCCCATGCCAAGCATGAACAGGGACCATGAAAAATGAGTGAGTTTTAAAGCAGCATTGAGATTATGATCAGTGGAAGGCCCACAAAGAAGGAAATTGAAGAAGATATGAAGATTAAACCTGGTTCTAGAATTGAGAATTCTAAGACAAAATCCTCATATAAAGGAGCTGCAGGATTCGTACAAGAAGGAAAAGGTAGGCTGTATATATTTGGTAGATGTGTTGCTATGCTTCTTTGCTGGCATGATTGAAGCAATTATTTGTAATGATTCCAATTCATCTGTTTTTGTTAGCTATTTGGTTTGTTTTTGTTTTCCTCTCTCTATATCTCTACATCAATATGTACATTTTACTGTAATCTTTTTTATATGAAGGTTTCTGACTACAATATCTACACATTGAGAATGAGTTTTGATCTTTATTATCAAGACAAGACACTGTTATAATTGAGACTATGATATGATAAGATAATGATTGAGCTATAGTTAGAACTTGATGTTTGTTTAAGAATCATTTTCAGTTAACATCAAGCTGAAGACAACTTTTTAAGCAGTTTGAGGTTAATATTGTTTAACAGCAAGCATAAGAGAGAGAGAGAGAGAAAAGAGAGAAAAAAAGTCCATATGCAGTTTCTGTATTTTAAATTGGTTTTGGACCGTGGGCGTACATATTCTTGTTTGGGCCCAGTACCGTCTAGGCCCAAAGGCAAACTTAAAGTTGGTTTTTTCAATGAGTGGTCGTAAGCAATTAATGGATATTTTTAAAGCAGTGAACAGTAAGTAAACTGTGAAAATGACTATTCAGTAAATTGACGGTAAAATTGTATTACAGTAATTTGTCCAAGTTATTGACTAAGTAGTTGTATTTTGAAAATTATAACTAATTTTATTATGTTGTAAAGATGGAATTAAAGCCCGTTTTTGGTCTTTCGGACCTAGGATTTGGTTATTCATATGAATTCGACATTACTGTCAAATTGGATTATTTATGAATTATAGTTTGAAAGATATAAAGGCTTAAATGTCAATATCCATTGTGATGTAAGAATTTAATTATCTTCCAATTAAATGAGAGTATGTGATTGAATTTCACCTGCAACAATTACTATATTACTATGTGTCCATTACTTGAATGATGAATGACAAAATGCTAAATCGTAAAAAGAAGATGACAGCTAAATGATGACAGCTAAATTACTTGTATAAATCAGAGCATAACAAAATTATCGAAATTATAGACATAGTGAACATAATTCAGTTAATATCCTTAACAAAAAGGAATGTGGTTCAAATGAATTAATTAATATATAATATGTGTTAAATGACAAAAAGAATGTAGTTCGAATCTTTGACTTCTATTGTAAAAGAAAAAAATTATATACATATACAAACACCAACCCAATAAAAACTGTTTTCATTACTCTTTGATGTGGGTTAAAGCCTAATTATGATTTTGATTGTGTGGAGATGGAAGAAGAAAGTATAGCTGACTCAAAAAGGGGGAAAAAAAGTCTTAATTGGTATAAAACTTGTATTTCTCTTCCCTTTCACATATTATTAAAAGAGAAAAAAAAGGTGAGAGAAGAATGAAGAAGTACGCCATTAATCTAATGTACCGTGTTTAATTTTTTTTTTATAAACATCATTTTGCTCCATTGATTTTTTTACTTTGTTATTTATTTTTTAGTTTTAGTTTGAATGTTTCATTCGAAAAAGAAAACAAAAATGATTATAAAAAATTGTGAGAAAATATGCCCACCTGTTGGGTGAAAATTTACTTTTAAAAAATAAGAGAGGTTTATTTTTAAAAATAAGATGCAACCAACTTTTGGTTGGAGAATTTCACATTGAAATTTTTTATTTTGGAAGTTTCCGTTTTGTACTTCAACCTTGGGCTTTGGGTTTGGTCCCTTACTCATGTTTTGGAGGGAATGAGGAGATAGACCAATATGGTTTTGGTGGACGTCTCACATACACGTCGTCACCGCCGCTATCCGTCCAGGCAGGGATGGCGCGCTTTTTCCGAGCCACCCTTGCACGTTTTGAGGCTGCCTGCCTTTCTCTCACACTGAAGGCCTATAAAAGACGTGACCTTCAACAGTTCAGAGAGCGCATCATTTTCACTTCCTTCTTTTCTTCAATCGAAAGCTCTCCTCTTCTACTTTCTCTTCCACTTTCCGTTTTTCAAGTAGTCAATCAAAAAGGGTGTGCATTCCGGTCGGTGATGGTGCATTTTCGATCGGATTTTCTTTTTGAGCTATTTATCCAGGGGACGATGTGGCAGTATTCCTGAATTGCTTACACACTTGGACAGAGCCGCGAAATATCTTAAAGAGAGTGAGTTCCACAACTCAGCCTATAATGAGCTTCTGTTTTGCAGGTTTCGTTCTTTGCTCGATTACCGTGACCTGATCGTTTGCTGCTTTCCTGTTTGAAATCTAAAGATCTTGCCGTTTACTACAGACCCAAATATTTACTAAATGGGTCTTATATTTATCAATTCATTTATGTAGTTTCTCTTAATTATGTAGCTGAAAGTCAAACCAGATTTAGTTCATGATAATTGACATAACTTTTCTCTCTAGGAGTCAGAGATTTGATCCTCCACCTTGTCATTATTGTATTAAAACATATTATGTAACTGAAAAATGACTTGAATTTTGATTTTCTTTCCTTCGGTATTTTAGCGTCTGTTTGGTAGAAAATTTGAAAATAAGGGATTGGATGAAAACAAAGTTATATTTCATGTTTTCAGATATGTGTTTGATAGCAGAAGTTAAGAATTGAATTCTAATTTAAACAATTGCAAATTACTTGGTAGTTACCTACTAAATATTAGTTGACAATGAATTATTATTAATTTCTTTATGAACATGGCTCTATGTTAAAATAATTGTATGATTATTATTTTGTAATATTATATAATCTATAAGATAAATTAAAATTTATATCCCAATAGTTTAGAAGAAATTAGAAAATAGGTCTTATAGTTTATAATTAAAATTTTACACCTATGATTTGATAAAAGCTTCATAAATAGTCTCTATGGTAGGAACTATAGGGACTATTTAAGAGGATTTAACAAACCATAGGGACTATATATGAAATTATTATCGAAATGAACTAGATTCTAAATTTTAAAATCATATGGACTAACTTTTAATTTTATCAAAACCGTAGGAACCAAATTTATAATATACTACATAATACTTATTTTAATTTTTAAAAGATTAAGTTACCAATAACTCTAGAATATTCTAGAGAAGACACACCTTCATCATTATTTTTCTTCAACTTACAGTTTGGATCAAATGGATTAACAACTAGCTTACTCTAAAAATGATCAAATTTTCTCAACACCTTCTATATATAGTGAGATTGAGAAAGTATGTATCCATTTGGATTTCTTGTTATTCAAATTCCAATGATAATATCAGCAAGACCAAGGTCTTTCATATCAAAGTTGGATTTTAACATCCTTTTGGTAGAATCAATGACAATTCTATTTGTGCTCATTATTAACAAATCATCCACATACAAACAAACAATGACATACTCTTGGTCTATGGTTTTAACATAGACACATTTATCACACTCATTTATCTTAAATCCATATGATAACATAATGTGATCAAACTTTTAATGTCATTGTTTAGGTGCTTGTTACAACCCACAAAGAAACTCAACAAGTTTACAAACTTTGCCTTCAAGTCCTTTAACAACAAACCTTTTAGGTTGTTCCATATAAATTTCATCATCTAAATCTCCATTTAAAAATGTAGTTTTACATCCATTTGGTGTATTTCCAAATTTTTAAAGCTGCTATCGCAATTAACATCCTTATAGATGCAATCCTCGTCACTAGAGGATAGGTATCAAAGAAATCTAGCCCTTCTTTTTAGTGAAAGCCTTTAGCTACCAAACAGGCTTTGTACTTATCAATAGAGCCGTCAACTTTTAGCTTACTCTTAAAAATCCATTCACTCCCGGTTTACTTCTAGGAGGTAAATCAACCAATACCCAAGTACTATTCTGTAAAATAGATTCTAGCTCACTTTTGATAGCTTCCTTCCAATAAGGTGCATATTAAGAGATGATACAACTTCTTGAAAAGTCTGAGGCTCACCTTCTATCATATAAGTTGTGAAATCATGTCCAAAAGAAGTAGCTTTCTTAGCTCTTTTGCTTCTTCTAGGTTTAGTCTCAGTATTCTAATCATCTTGACCTTTCGAAGAGATAGCCTCACTAATTCTTTTGACACCAATAATTTTGTTTCCTTCTTCCTTTAAAGGAAATATATTTTTAAAGAATTCAGCTTCAAAAAATTCCATTATGGTATCATTATTGATATAAGATATTTTTAATTTAATCAACATGAATCTGTAAGCAACATGCATTGCATAGCCTATAAAGATACAACTAAATGTCTTAGGCCCAAATTTGGTCATGTTTAGTAAAGGAACTTGTACCTTTGCCAAACACCCCAACACTTTCAGCATTTTATATGAAGGTAATTTTCCATTCCAACTTCATAAAGTGACTTATTTGTATGAAATTTTATTTAGTATAAACTTTTTTGTAAGCAAAGCTCCTCCCCCACATATTGTGAGGTAAACCTGAATTATTTAACATGCAATTAACCATATTCTTTAAATTCTGGTTCTTTCTATCAGCTACAACATTGTGTTGTGGTGTATAAAGTGTTGTAGTTTGATGGATTATACCATTAATGTAACACCCGTATTTTTTTTAGTAGTATTAATGTAATTTTAGTAATTTTTTAACTAATTGAGGACATTTTTGGAATTTTGGATCTTAATTGTAATTGTGGAAATTTAATTATGGACGTTGGAAAATATTATATTGGAATTGAATGGCAGGAGTTAAATATTTTTGAAAGGAAGGAGTTTAAAGAATTTACGTGGATTAAGAAAAGAGTAATATATTTTATTATTTTTTTCCCTTTTCATTCCTATTTTTTTTTACTTTTCTTCCCCCTTTCCCACTTCTTCCTCACGCAGACCTAACAGCCGCTGACCTTGATCACCGCCCTCCTAAACCCGCCGCCCAGACGCCGCCGGTCTGACCCTAGCCGCTCGCCGCCGAGGTTTTTGCCCTAGCTGACCACCCTTCATTGCGTTCCGCTGCCATTGCTGCCCAGTCGACGTCCCATCGTTCGTCGAGGCCTGACCGCGTACGAACCCCCCCTCCGACGGCCGTCGCTTCCAGATGCATCAGTAGTCGTTCCGGCATTTTGCTACCCGCGTTATCGTTCAGATCTGCTCGCGCTGTTCCGGTTCGCCCTTCCAACTGTTGTCCGCCGGTGTAGCAGCTGCTAGCTGTCAGGTTCATCCTCTTCCGCCGTAGTTCCGTGGGGTTTTCGCCAGAAGCTTGGAATCTGGGGTAAGATCTAAGATTTGTGTGTTTTCTTGAATGGGTTTGGTCACCCATTGAGTTTTGGTCTAATTTTAGTTATACCAATTATGTTGTGAAGCTTGGATTGAACTTTCAAGGCGTCGGGAACCACTTCCTAGTATAATTAGAGTTGGCTTTAGGGAATTTTGGGTTATGAATAGATTGGAATATCCGTGCTAAGCTTGGAACAGATTTCTGGATCAGCACATCGTTTGGGTAAATTGTTTTGTGGCATACGAGGTATTTTCGTATTTGGAATTTAGTCCTGATTGTCGGACTTAATTTTTGTTTAATTTTTGATTTAGGGTGTGATTCAAGAATTTTACTAAGTTAAAGGAGAGTGTGGATTACTTTTTGTTAGATTTAATTTCGAGGTAAGTAATCTTACTACTTGAACTGCCCACGGGCCAGACTCTAAATGTATGCTAGCATGATAGATGAATGTTATGGCAGAATGGCAGCATGATAGACTGATAGTATATTATAACCAATATATGTTCTGGTATGAGATCTGAAAGATTTATTTGTGCACCTAGACACTTGAATGCTAGCATGAGATGATACTTGATTCCATATGGTTGTATTTGATGTGAGGATATTGAGGTATACATGTATGCTGTAGAACCATGATGTTGAGGTATATGTGTATGTTGTAGAGCCATGATGTTGAGGTTTATATGTATGTCATAAATTCGTATAGTGATGATTATGATATTGAGACTGTGCAAATGTCCTTACTGATTAGTTAGATGCCCATTAGATATTATGTTTCCTTCGGGATTCACCTTCGGGATTCACCAATTTGTGTTTCGGGATTCACTAGTTTGTGTTTCCTTCGGTATTCACCAGAGGTAATGGGCATACTTAACTACAGTAGGATAGGACTCAGTTTCCTTTTGTATCATGTGTATATGTGTCCCATGAGGACTAGAGCAGTTTATGTATTTCACCAGAAGTAGCATCTAGAGGACATAGATGCCTAGTCTGACCCCAGTAGCGGGATTACTTACTGAGTATTTTATACTCATTCTTTCTCATGTTGTTATTTCAGGTAAGGGTTGGGACGTGCTGGCGAATGACAAGCGGAATCCGTGATCGAGCTACTGAGACCAGTTTTTATGCTTCCGCTCATAAGACTTAGATTTCCTTTCATGTTTTGCTAAATTTTCAGTTTTGGTGTTTGAAACTTATTATTGAGAATTGTTTTTCGTACTTATTTATTAACCTTTATGATTTATGGGTACCCTATTGTTGTTTTAACATTTGCATTTAATGAAGGACTTTTGAACTCCCCTTATCTAATTAGCATTTATTTCACCATAAAAGAGTGTCGTTTTAAGTTACATGCATGCATGTTCTTTTTAGTAATGACCTAACTTAAATCCTAGGGAGTTGGGTCGTTACCGTTGGTATCAGAGTCCATGTTTTGGGTTCTGTAGACTGACTTACTATGTAAGTCTAGATAGTCCCTGTGGCCCAGTAACGGATCCCTCATCATCGCCCGGTACGTCCTACTAATGAAAGTTTCAATGCATATATGAGAACAATGATGTAGTGTTTTAAATGCATGATTTCTGAGAAAGACCCAGAAATAGCTAGTTAACGTATGAACTCATGACAGGACATGGCACCTAAACCTAGATCAAGAAAGACAGTTAGATAAAAAGTACAAGCAGAGAGAGCTGAGAGTAACCAGACTGTTCCGGTAGCTCCAAATCCCCCTGTGACCCAAATTGATGAAAAGGCAATGGAAGCTGTGCCACTCGAGCAATTACAACAGACCCGAGCAGGATAGAGACATGCAGGGCCTGTCTCTTGAGGCTAAACATCTGAGGGATTTCCGGAAGTATGACCCTCTCTTCTTTGATGGATCGTTGGGGGACCCCACCAAAGTAGAGATGTGGTTGTCATCTATTAAGACAATATTCGGTTTTATAAGGTGCTCGAAAGAGCACAAGCTTCAATGCGCAGGTTTCATATTGATTGGTAACACGGAAATCTGGAGGCGTTCAGCAGAGAAGATGATTGATACTGGTGGGGAGCTTATAACCTAGGAGCAGTTCAAGGAGCGCTTTTATGAGAAGTATTTTTTGGCCAACACTTGGTACAACAAGTAGGCAGAATTCTTGAACTTAAAGTAGGGGGTTATGCTAGTGGAGGAGTACGAACAGGAATTTGATAAGCTGTCTCGTTTTACTCCTAAACTAGTAGCCACCGAAGCAGCGATGACAGAGAGATTCATCCAGAGCTTGAGGAGCGGACTGCGAGGTATGGTGCATGCCTTGAACCTAAAGACGTATGCTGCAGTACTGCGGGCCGCTGTGAGGATTGATGCTGACTCCCAGATGGGAGAGGATTACAGGAGGTCGCTCGAGATTGGGACCTCCATAGGTCAGAAAAGGAAGGCTGAGCCCAGGGCTCCTGAGCATCAACAGAGGAACCAGATCACAGTGAATGCTTTATGTTAGTGGGGACAGCAGGGTTCCCAAGTTGTGACTGGCAGGGAAAATAGGCCGATATGTACTACTTGTGGTAAGCGACACTGGGGACATTGTCTATCCGGCTCTGGGATCTGTTTTCGATGTGGCCAGAAGGGGAATATGTCAGAGAGATGCCCGAGGAGGAACGTGCCTGAACACAGGGGCCAGCCCGTAAGCTTGTTTCAGGGGGGCCTGAGTCGTCAACAGCAGCAAAGTAGGGTGTTTTCTACCACTCGGCGTGAGGCCGAGAAGTCAAGCACCATGGTGACAGGTACGCTGCCCATTTTGGGGTACCATGCTTTAGTTTTGTTTGACTGTGGCTCTTCGCATCCGTTTATATCTGCGGTATTTATGAGGCATGTCATGTTAGTCTCAAAACCTTTGCCTTTTGCATTGTCCATTTCCACTCCATCAGGAGAGATCATGTTAGCTACAGAAAAGATAAAAGCATGTCAGGTAGAAGTAGCCAATCATGCATTAGATGTAACCTTGATAATTTTAGATATGCACGATTTTGATGTGATATTGGGCATGGATTGGTTAGTTGCTAATCATGCAGCATAGATTGCTCTCGTAAGGAGGTCATCTTTAACCCTCTTACAGGAGTTAGTTTTAAGTTTAAAGGGGTTGGGACCGTAGTCCTACCTAAAGTGATTTCAGCACTGAAGGCCAGTAGACTATTCGACCAAGGAGCCTGGGGATTTATGGCCAGTGTAGTGGACACTAGAGAGACTAAAGTCACCTTGACTTCGGAGCTAGTAGTGAGGGATTTTCCAGACGTTTTTCCAGAGGATCTTCCCGGACTGCCCTCGCAGCGGGAGATAGATTTTGCTATTGAGTTGGAGCCAGACACAACCCCTATTTCGAAGGCTCCATACAGGATGAACCCGGCAGAGTTGAAGGAACTAAATGTCCAATTGCAAGAGTTGTTGGACAAGGGTTTCATACGCCCTAGCGTGTAACCATGGGGTGCACCTATTTTGTTTGTGAAAAAAAAGGATGGATCGTTACGTCTGTGCATTGATTACAGAGAGCTGAACAAGGTGACCGTCAAGAAAAAGTATCCCCTTCCCCGAATTGATGATTTGTTTGACCAGTTGCAGGGAGCTACGGTATTCTCCAAGATTGATCTCTAGTCAGGATACCACCAGCTGAGAATAAAGGACAATAACATACTGATGTCGTTCGGTCTAATGAATGTACCAGTAGTGTTCATGGATTTGATTAATAGGGTGTTCAAGGAATTCTTCGACACCTTTGTGATTGTTTTTATTGATGATATTTTGGTTTATTCTAAGATAGAGGTCGAGCATGAGGAGCATTTGAGAAAAGTTTTGGAGACATTGAGGGCCAATAAGCTGTATACTAAGTTTTCTAAATGTGAATTGAGGCAAATGTCCTTTTCAGGACATGTAGTATCGAAGGAAGATGTCGATATGGATCCTGCAAAGATCGAGGCACTTACGAGTTGGGCTCGTCCAACCACAGTCAGTGAGGCCCGACCGCGTGCGCAGTTTCCTAGGGTTAGCAGGCTACTATAAATGGTTTGTAAAGGACTTCTCTCGCATATCCGCCCCATTGACTCAGTTGACCCGGAAGGGAGCCGCATTTGTTTGGAATGAGGCTTGTGAAAACAATTTCCAAAACCTCAAGCAGAGGTTGGTTTCAGCCCCAATTCTTATAGTACCAGATGGATCAGGTGGTTTTGTCATTTACAGTGATGCGTCCAAGAAGGGGTTGGGATGCGTATTGATGCAGCAGGGCAGAGTAGTTGCTTACGCTTCACGACAGTTAAAAAAGCATGAACAAAAATCACTCGTGTCGGACAGAGATCCTCATTTCACGTTTAATTTCTAGAAAAGTCTTTAGGCAGCTTTGGGACTCGGTTGGATTTCAGTACAGCTTTTCACCCACAGACTGATGGGCAGACAGAGCGTTTGAATAAGATATTGGAAGACATGTTGTGTGCTTGTGCCATAGAGTTTTCAGGAAGCTGGGATGCTCACTTGTATTTAATGGAGTTTTCTTATAATAGTAGCTACCAGTCCACTATTGGGATGTCACCGTTTGATGCCCTATATGGGAAAAGTTGTAGGTCCCCTGTATGTTGGGATGAGGTAGGAGAGAGGAAATTTTTAGGACCTGAATTAGTTTAGGCCACGAATGAGGCAATACAGAAGATCAGGGCTCGTATGCATACAGCTCAGAGCAGACAGAAGAGTTATGCTGATGTAAGATGTAAGGACCTGGAATTTGAGACTGGTGTGAAAGTGTTCTTAAAAATGGCACCCATGAAAGGTATTATGAGGTTTGGCAGGAAGGGGAAGTTGAGTCTGAGATTCATTGAACCTTTCGAGGTCCTGGAACGAGTTGGCCTCGTAGCTTACCGTTTGGCATTGTTGTCTTCCATGTTTTGATGCTAAGGAAGTATGTGATAGACCCATCCCATATAGTTGACTTTGAGCCCTTGTAGTTGAATGAAAACTTGAGCTACGAAGAGAAGCCTGTAGAGATCCTCGCCATAGAGGTAAAGACATTGCGCCGCTGGGAAATTGCTTTTGTGAAAGTCCTGTGGCAGAATCACCAGTTCAAGGAGGCTACCTGGGAACGAAAGGATTAGATGAAGGCCCAGTACCCGAAGCTTTTTCAAGAATGAACTTTGGAGGATGAAAGTTCTTTAATGAGGGAAGGATGTAACACCCCTATTTTTTTTAGTAGTATTAATGTTATTTTAGTAATTTTTTTACTAATTGAGGACATTTTTGGAATTTTGGATCTTAAGTGTAATTGCGGGAATTTAGTTATGGACGTTGAAAAATATTTATGTTAAAATTGAATGGCAAGAGTTAAATCTTTTTTAAAGAAAGGGAGTTTAAAGAATTTATGTGGATTAAGAAAAGAATAAAATAAAATAAAATATATTTTATTTTATTTATTTTCCTTTTCTTTCCTATTTTTTCTTTTTCTTCCCCCTTCCCTCTTCTTCCTCACGCAGACTTAGCAGTCGCTCACTCTCGCCGCTGACCTTGACCGCCGCCCTCCTCAGCCCGTTGTCCAGACGCCAACGGTTCGACCTTAGCCACTTGCCGTCCAGGTTTTTGCCCTAGCCGACCACCCTTTGTTGCGTTTTGCTACTATTGCTACCCAGTCAACGCCCCACCGTTCGTCGAGGCCCGACCGCGTGCGAACCCCTCGACGGTCGTCGCTTCCAGATGCATCAGCAGTCGTTCCGACATTTTGATACCCGTGTCATTGTTCAAATCTGCTCCGCGCTGTTCCGGTTTGCCCTTCTAGCCGCTGTCCACCAGTATAGCAACTGCTAGCTGTCGGGTTCATCCTCTTCTACCGCCATTCCGTGGGGTTTTCGCCAGAAGCTTGGAATATGGGGTAAGATCTAAGATTTGTGTGTTTTCTTGAATGGGTTTGGTCACCCATTGAGTTTTGGTCTAATTTTGGTTATACCAATTATGTTGTGAAGCGTGGATTGAACTTTCAAGGTATCGGGAACCACTACCTAGTACGATTAGAGCTGGCTTTAGGAATTTTGGGTTATGAATAGATTGGAATCTCCGTGCTAAGCTTGGAATAGATTTCTGGATCAGCACATCGTTTGAGTAAGTTGTTTTGTGGCATATGAGGTATTTTCGTATTTGGAATTTAGTCCAGATTGTCGAACTTAATTTTTTTTAATTTTTTTTATTCAGGGTGCGATTCAAGAATTTTACTAAGTTAAAGGAGGGTGTAGATTACTTTTTGTTAGATTTAATTTCGAGGTAAGTAATCTTATTACTGGAACTGCCCACGGGCCATACTCTAGATGTATGCTAGCATGATAGATGAATATTATGGTAGAATAACAACATGATAGACTGATAGTATATTATAACCAATGTATGCTTTGGTAAAAGATCTGAAAGATTTATTTGTGCACCTAGACACTTGAATGCTAGCATGAGATGATACTTGATTCCATATGGTTGTATTTGATCTGAGAATATTGAGGTATACATGTATGTTGTAGAGCCATGATGTTGAGGTATATGTGTATGTTGTAGAGCCATGATGTTGAGGTTTGATGATTATGATGTTGAGACTGTGCAAATGTCCTTACTAATTAGTTAGATTCCCATTAGATATTGTGTTTTCTTCGAGATTCACCAGAGGTAATGGGCATACTTAACTACAGTAGGATAGGACTCAGTTTCCTTCTGTATCATGTGTATATGTGTCCCATGAGGACTAGAGCAGTTTATGTGTTTCACCAGAGGTAGCATCTAGAGGACATAGATGCCTAGCTTGACCCAGTAGCAAGATTACTTACTGAGTATTTTATACTCATTCGTTCTCATGTTGTTATTTCAGGTAAGGGTAGGGACGTGCCGATGAATGACAAGCGGAATCCGTGATCGAGCCATTGAGACCATTTTTATGCTTTCGCTCATAAGACTTAGATTTCCTTTTATGTTTTGCTAAATTTTAGTTTTGGTGTTTGAAACTTATTATTGAGAATTGTTTTTCGTACTTATTTATTAACCTTTATGATTTATGGGTACCCTATTGTTGTTTTAACATTTGCATTTAATTAAGGACTTTTGAACTCCCCTTATCTAATTAGCATTTATTTCACCATAAAAGAGTGTCGTTTTAAGTTCCATGCATGCATATTTTTTTTAGTAACGGCCTAACTTAAGTCCTAGGGAGTCGGATCGTTACAATTAACTTCATAGAATTCATAAAGTGATGATGATTCACTACCTTTATCTGGTATGAGCACCTTTACTTTCTTCTCAAGTTGATTTTCAACTTCTATCTTATATGTTTTAAAAACATTAAAACTTTCACTTTACTATATAATAAATATATATATTAATATTCACTACAGTCATCAGTGAATATGACAAAATATCACTTACCACCTCTTGTGGGAATACTTTTCATGTCACATACATCACTGTAGATTAAATCGAGTAGCATCATTACTTCTTTCCACAGATGAAAATGACTTTATAGTAAAATTTGATTCAACACAAACCTCACATTTGTGTCTATTATTAATATTAAAATTCAACAATAGTCCTAAGCTTACTATTCTATTTAAAGAATGATGATTGACATGTCCCAATCTAGAATACCAAATATCACACAACTCAACAATCTAAGTAGAAAAGTTGAAATTATTAATATCTTTGGCATTTGTGCCAATACATTCAAGTTGAACATGTCATCATTTAGATAGCTTTTTCCCTCATACATTCCCCATTTTTTCAAAATAACTTTATTTGACTCAAATACAAGCTTGAACCTAATTTTGTTAAGAAGGGTTATTGACATTAGATTCTTTCAAATCTCTGGCACATTCCACACATCATTGAGGGTAAGTATCTTTCCAGAAGTCCATTTAAGTAGGATCTTCCCTTTGCCTTCCACAGAGGTGGTTGAAATATTTTTCATGTACAGCTTATCGTTGCCATCTAGCTTCTCATATGTAATGAACAATGTCTTGTCCTTACAAAAGTGCCTAGTAACACTAGTATCAATCCACCAACCTTTGTTGTCTGATGCCATATTTACCTAAAAAATGACACCAATTAGATCGTCATTTTTCACGATATTGGCTTGATTGTTGGAACTTTGTTCCTTCTTATGTCTGCACATTGCAACAGTATGGTCACTCTTACCACAAGCCCAACAATTACCACGAATGCACTTACTAGCATCATTCCTTGACCCATTATTCACATTTTTCTTCTTAAAATTCTGCTTCTTGGGTTTATGTTTTAAAGCTTCAACAATATGAGCCTTGACTTCAACTTCTAGCGGATTTTCATCTCCATTTCTATTATCCTCTTCTAGACAGAGTTTTACCTCGAGGTTCTCCATGGATAACTCATTTCGCTTGTCTTTGAGATAACAATCCTTCCAGGAATGAGGTAACTTCTCAATCACAGCAGCAACTTGGAATGAGTCACTGATGTCCAATCCTTTACTTCCAAATAACTAATGATAATTTGCAATTTCATCGGATTGACTACCAACTTAGTATCAATCATCTTATAATCTAAGAATTTTACCACAAGAAATTTCTTAGTACCACCATCTTCTAGCTTGTATTTCTTGTCTAATGCTTTTCACAATAGTTTTGACATATTGTAGGCATTGTAATAGACATTATACAAAGTGTTCTCAAGACCACTAAGTATATAATTACGACATAGGAAGTCTGAATGCATGCATGCTTGCTTTCAGCTTCTGTTTCAAGTGTTACAGCTTCTGACGGGATAATTGGGCAATCTTTCTTTAAAATATGAGCAAGATTTAGTCTAGTGAGATAGAAGATCATCTTCTATTGTCACCTCTTGAAATTGTCTTCCTTGAACTTATCTGAGTTTTCAGCCTGAGGTTTGACAATGGTAGAAGTAGCGACATTGGTGGAAGAGTTTTCAGCCATCAGTTCAAATATAATAATTGTCTTCAAATTGTTGGGGGGAAATGATATATACAAAACTGAATACACTAGCAAACTGATTACATCTCAATTACTAGAAATAATACACTCAATGTATAATATTCAAACTCAAACGAAAGCAGATTGTGTAACAAGGCTTAGATATGAAAATAACCAAAGAATTGAAAGAACTTCAAAATCTTTGGAGACTTCACAACATAGGCAAGACGCGCTTTTTGTAAGCATTGTCTTGAAGACAATTGATCTGCATGGGCTACAAGCAGACTACAACGATCATCTCAATAGGATACAACGACTAACTCCGGTAGAACTACAACCTCGAACTACTTGAATCTAGCAGAACTCTTGGATGTTTGCTTTCAACTCAACTCAAGAACAAAAGAAAGAAAAAAAGAGAGAAGCAAACTCTTCAATTTAGAATGGGATACTACAAATGAAGAACCAAGTTGCTATTTATAGGCTAACAACTTAGTAGCTCTCCAAAATACAACATAAAATCAAATAAATACAAAAATTGAAATATTTATCAAATTTAACTCAATTGAGTTGTTACTTGATAAAAATAAAATGTAACTCATTCAAATTGAAGAAACTACAAATTTAATTTTTATATATGTTAAATTTGTACCTAAAACATCATTTTAATTTGAAGTTTCAATCTAATTTAAAAATTTGTAAATAATGATAATTACATTCATTTTATGTTTCAAATCTTCACCAAACTTTCACCTTCTTTCCCTATACATATCCAATAGTTTTTCCTCTCCAACTAATGGGTTAAGTTATCAAGTCTAAATATTTTATGTAATGCTAATGGTTAAAATGTAGATCATAAAAGTGATAGATGCTAAACAGAGCCATATGAAAGAACTAAAATTTAAAAATGTTCAGGTTCACCGACTTAGTACCAAGGTCACTAATGGCTGGTGTCCCTGCGTAACAAATTAGGGGAACATTTTCACCATGTTTTAATCTCTTCAACACTGTTTGCTCTCTTTCAGACTCGTTGAATTTATGAAAACTCAGTTGAAATCTAAAAGTCTTCATTAGAACAAATGGAAAAGGAAAAGAAAACTAAATATCAGCAAATAAATGCCTCAACAAAATCACAAGAGGTTTGGAATGTTGAAATGTTGAAGCAACTTTCCTGAGTGTCTTGTATCCTCTAAAAGAATGGTGTCTGCCGATTTTAAGACATGTAGAGCACTATATCATAGAATTTTATGGGGATAAATAGGCAGATTACCAAAATAACTTAACAACATCATCAAATATGAACCAATATAAAGGAGAAGATCCTGGAACTTAAGAACTTAACATTCTACCTCAGGGAATGAACAGCTAGAAATATCACAAAAAATAAAGCCTATTTCCAAATTATGAATTTACATATGTACACATTGAAAAGAAAAGAGCAAATTAAGTGTCAAAGTTTTCAGTGTTGATATGCTATGAAGATAAGATAATAATATATATGCTCTTTATTGAACTTTCATACCATAAGATGATATCTTTATCGAAGTTAAATACTTCATCTTCACGGCTTCGAAGGAACTTGCATAGATTTTCATGAATTGCAGATCAATTCAAATCATTACTTAAATTCAAGAAGACTAAAATTTCAATTTCTAATTATCACCTTGGAAAATGAGGTTGTACTTTTCCTAAGCATAATCTGAAAATATTCTCCTATGGATTGGAAAACCCACAACGACAAAGAAAGAGGCAAAAAACTAAAACACAAGAAGAATTCACAGTTGAACCTAAACCAACAGATTTAAGAAAGAACATAGAGAATACTAGAAGATGATTAATCCAAAAAAGAAGAAATCAAGACAATGACATCCTAATCACATAACAAACTAGAGTAAGGAAAAAAATATAGTAATTTACAAAATTGAAGAACAATACCTAGAAGAGAAATTAAATAAAGAAATTGAGATGTACAAATTTCTACCCCCATTGACTAGATATAAGAAATAGAGAAGAAATTAAAGGTAGTTAAGTAGATTGTCTTTAATACCAACCTTTTTGACATATGCAATGGCGAACAGGGGACGAACGGCGAACAACCTCTCTAGTTTCAGACGAACGACGGATTTTTTTTTTCTTTTCATACGAACAGTGGATGCATGGGTAAAAATTGAAACCCTCGAGTGAATGCAATAGAGTGGAGAAAAAAATTCTTGTGACTAATCACTATTTCATCGTAGTGTACGACGACAACTACTTTTATCACAGATCCTTAAGTGTCAAAACTCCTGCCCAATTTATTGGACCTATGACTAAAGCCTAATTTGTCGCAAAGTAGCCTGCATCGAATGTAGTTTTCGTTGCATGGTGCAACATATTTTGTTGTTCTCGCAAATGTTATGTGATGATATAATTTTTCATTGCATAACAACAACGACGATTGGTGTTAATCGTTGCATTTTTCTGACTTATCATCGTTTCGTCGCATAGGTAGAGATGAAAATTGTAGTTCATCACTAAAGATGCGATGATTATGAAATAGTCACTACTAATTCATCGTTAAAGGTCTGATTTCTTGTAGTTATGTATCTGCAGTGTGTAAAAAGACTCTAAATCTAAATTTTTTATGAGATATTACTTTATTTTCAATGGAAATTCAAGAGTTTTTCTTCTCCATCCTCGCCTTAGTCTCAGTTTCTTTCTTTCCTTCTCCTTCTTCTAACCCTAAATTTAAACTTTTATGAAATATTATTTCATCAGTTTGTTAAGATATTCCAGATTTTCCAGAATTTTCTTTTTATTTGAGACTTTTTCAATGAAAATTAACCATTTAAATAATACTCCCACACTCAATCGCCTCTCAACAAAACAAAAATACACACACTCTCTCGAAAAGAATTTTTACCGAACTATTCAATCTGTAAAAGTTATTCTTCCCTTCTCCAAAGTAGAGATCCCATCATCTCGATTTTTGTTGAAAAATAGTAAGGAAGGTCCAGTGGTGGTGTCCTTGTTGGTGTTTATGCAGAGAAATTCGAGGAAGAGGTTTGTGGTTTGAAGTGTTCATGACATGGAGAGAAAAGCATTGGAGATTGTCTTCAAGGATAAGTTCTCTCCCTCTCAAGTATGCTTATATATTTTATGTTTATCCTGTTTTTTTATATGTTTCTATGTTTTTCTCGATTTCCAAAAACAAGTTTTCAAAGCACATGCATTCACATGTTTCTTCTGAGGAATTCGATTCCTTCACTGTGTCTCTTATTTGCCCATGAACATATTCATAAATTGAATATTCATTAAAAGATTATGATATTATTTAATTTAGACTTTGTGAGATAACAATTTCGTTTGAAACTTTCTTTTCTTTTTTCTTTTTAAATTAATATTTATTTTCTCACAATTTATTCACTATAAATTTTCACATTTGTTAAAGCAATAGTTAAATTTCAAAAAGTTAACAATTTGGATTTTGAAACCAACATTTAGAAAGTAAATAACAAACCAAAAGAAATTCATCGGGAGAAGTATAATGTTTATAAGCTAGCTTCATTCACAAAAAAACAAAATAATAGTTATAAAACAAAACTTAATTATCTAATACGTTTAAATTTTATATAGTACTGATAATTATGCTTCATTATTTTGCCAATCTTAACATATCTTCATTAATATAGACATATATATCAATTAGAATGTTAAAAGTTCAAATAATAATTAACACCAAGAATCTGGCCAAAATAAATAAATTAGAACTCGATCATGATCGTAATATTAAATTTTCGTCGACATATCGATATTTCTATCAATATTTTCACATTCCCATGGATTCTACATCAACATGAGGGGTTAATCGATATTTTCATTATATAGTAAAGATACCCACCAAACACAAAAAGTAATCACCAAAATGTCATTAATTTAAATATAATATAAATAATAGTATGTTAACAAAATCATAAAATATTTATTTATTAATTAAATTTGATTTTTTTTACATATTTTCTTTCTACAATTTTTTTTCAAAAATATCCATCAAAATAGATTATTTTATCGATATTTTAATCGAAATTTCCGTAAAATTAATACTTCAATATTTCTATCAATATCCACATTTGATACCTTGGTCATGACTTTTTCCATGAGTGAAACTAGAACAAAGGGCCTAGTATTTTCGGCAATTGCAATGGCTTCTTTATTTCTTCATTACCGCCATTTTGATATTAATCCTAAAATGAAATTCAATTTCATTCAAACATTTGCACCAATATTTTTTTATTTTCACACTTGGAACCTAACGTTCAAAAATATTAAAAATATTTTTAAGAGGTGTTTGAGGCGCTAAGTTAGTTCATTATTATAGTCTGTAATTATTATAATTTATGAGTTACAATAGTCGATGTTTGGAGGTCGACTAAAATAGTGTGAGTTATAAAATTTGTATTCCACATGTTATAATATGTGTTTAGAAGTTTTCTACTATTTTTTCAAATTTTGTTGTAATTACATTTGTTATGCTTCACGATTTATAAATATAGTAAAGCTAAAAAAAAAATGCTAAAAGTTGAAACTTTTTCATTTTTGTTGTAATTACATTTTTTATACTTACATTTAAGAATAGAATTTATTTTAATTAAATTTTTTTATACTTCATTTTTTGTAACTATACTAAAGCCAAAAAATGGTCAAAGCTGAATATTTTTCTATTTCTTTTAATAACAATCTTTTAGGAAAGAAGTTTGGTTGTATTACAAATATTATGATAATAGATGCAATTAGATGTTCATGTTTAGTGTTCATGGACCATATGTCATACCCCCATTTTCTAAAGTATTGTCCATGTGTTTCAACAGTACACATTATTAGTGTCCAAATTGCCTATAAATAGTGACATTTGGTGGGTTTTAGAATACACATTGGCAAAATCCAAAAAGATTGGAGAAAGTGGAGAAATTCATCATTTTATTTTATTTACTTTTGTTATTTGTTTATTTCATATATTTATATATTATGTTTAATTTATTTTATTATTCAGTTATATTATATTGGTATCCATGTTCTTGTTGTATTCTTCAAGTTCACAATACATTATCAGCACGAGCTCCTATCGTTTTCCTCGCTAAAGGTAGTCCTAAAAGTATATCGATTTTTCTCTGTCGTTATAATTAATAGATTTAATGTTGCTTTACATATTTTATGTATATTAAATTTCTAATATAAATATAATATTTTGTAATAGTGTTACTATGAAAATATTATAAAATTAGAATTTGTAGCATTTGATATTAATGGTAATAATTATTTGTCATTAGTACTTGATTCCCAAATACACCTGGATGCCATAAAAATATGATCATCGGAAAACAAATTTTTTTCCTAAAGCTCGTCGTAAATTGATGAACTTGAGACTCCAAAACTTTAAATCAATATGTTAGATAATACATTTTTCTACATTTCGAATATGCTCTTGCAATAGTAATATTGAAATAAAGGTTTTAAACAGTATTCTGAACTAATTTCATGTCTTCTCGTGGTCGAACAAAATAACGAGTTATTGATGAAAGATTATGAATCTTGACCAACTAAAATAAAACCATTCCCTGAAATGAATGTTGTGAATATTAATATCGTGGTTGAGGTCGTGGTTGTGGTCGAGGTTCTGACCGTGGCAGAGGAAGAAATAATTATGATTTTTGTGGTGGTCGTTCTAATCATTCAAATTTCAAAAGAACCATACAAAATGATGATCACGAAGGAAAAACTTCACAAGATAAGAGTTCAAAAAATATTGAAAATAAATGCTTCCGATGGTCACGTACCTGTCGTACGTCAAAACACTTAGTTGATCTCTATCAAGCCTCTTTGAAGAAAAAAGGGAAAAATGTGGAAGCAAATTTTGCATACTAGGATAATGAAATATTTTACCAATCCAATATAACATATTTGGATGTGGCACATTTTTTCAAAACTCCCGAAGAGAAAATTGGCACAATTGATGGCATAACAAGTGTTTATTTTGATTTTGAGAATATTTAGTATTAATGTTGTCCGATTTTTTATTTTTTATTTTCATGTGTTTTTTTCTTGGTTAATATTAAATTTTGTATATTCCAAGTGTTGTTTTTCTTATTGTAATTATTTTCGTTTAATGAAGAAACCTGATCATTTTCATATGTTGGTGAATAAAAATTGAGTAAAAAAGATCTATGTCTGACAGACAGTGCAACTACACATACAATATTTACAAGTAGAAAATAGTTTTCCAAACTGATAATGTTGGAAGCAAAAGTCAATACGATATTAGGTTCTACAAACTTGATTAAAGGCTTTGGAAAAACAAATATTATTTTGCCTACATGAATAAAATTTACAATTGACAATGCATTGTTCTTTAGTTAATTAAAGAAAAATCTACTTAGTTTTAAAGATATACGTTGTAATAGTTATCGTATTGAGAATGATAGTAAGAATAATGTGGAATATCTATAAATTATATCTACAGTATGAAATGAAAAATGTATACTAGAATAGTTGTCTGCTTTATCTTTTGGATTATATTATACTCATATATGAGTAATTGAAACATATGCAACAATGAACCCGAAGTTCATGAATCCAGACATATTTACAATTTGGCATGACAGATTAGGTCATCCAGGGTTTATAATGATGAGAAGAATTATTAAGAATTCAAATAGACACTCATTGAAGAGCCAGAAGATTCTTCAATCTAATGCATTATCATGTGATGCTTGTTCTCAATGAAAATTGATAATTAGACCATCACCAGCTAAAGTGGGAATTGAATCTCCTACATTTTTAGAACGAATTCATGGTGATATATGTGGACCTATTAACCCACCAAGTGGACCATTGAGATATTTTATGGTATTAATATACTCATCCAGAAGATGGTCATACATGTGCTTATTATCAAGTCGAAATCTTGTATTTGCAAGTTTACTTGCTCAAATAATTAAGTTAAGAGCACAATTTTCTGATTATACAATTAAGACCATTCATCTTGATAATGCTGGTGAATTTACATTCCAAGCTTTTGATAATTATTGTATGTCAATTGGGATAAGTGTTGAACATCCTATATCTCATATTCATACACAAAATGGTTTAGCAGAATCATTCATAAAATGTTTGTAGTTAATTGCTCGACCATTGTTTATAAAAGTTAAGCTTCCTACATCTGTATGAGGACATGCTATTTTGCATGTGGCGTCACTTGTACGCATTAGGCTAGTAACTTATCATGAGTACTCCCATTACAATTAGCTTATAGCCATGAGCCATATATTTTCCATATGAGAATTTTTAGATGTGCAATATTTGTTTCAATTGCTCCATCACAATGTACGAAGATGGGTCATCTTAGGAGGTTAAGAATATATGTTGGATATGATTCCCAATAATTATTAAATATCTTGAACCCCAGATGGGTAATGTATTTATTGTACGATTTGTTGATTGTCATTTTAATGAGACAAATTTTCCAACATTAGGGGGAGGAATTAAAAAGTTGGAAAAAGAAATTACATGATGCACCTTATTGTCTCATTTAGATCCCCGTACAAATCAATGTGAACCTGAAGTTCAAAAAATAATTCATTTGCAAACATAGCAAATCAGTTACTAGATGCATTTATAAATGTTAAGAAAGTGACCAAATTGCATATACCAGTTGCAAATGCTTCATTAAATGCAGTAAGTTGTCACTAATGAGTCTAGGATACGCCAGAAGCGTGATAGACTATTCGGTTCCAAAGATAAAAATCATTGAAGAAGAAATAGTCAATAAAATAACTCATTTAAGAATATGGATGTTCTAGAAGAAATCATAGATATGAGTACTCAGAAGGATATTGAAGTAAATGAGGATAATAATGAGATCTCAATAAATTATGGAACCATATAAGTTGATAACATTTTTGCATACAGTGTTACTCACGATATTATTTATGAAAGTGAGTATGAAAAATATCAACATAGAAAGGATTGACTTACATGGAAAGAAACAATCCAATATAAATAAACTCATTTTTCAAATCGTGAGGATTAGTAGTCCAGACATCAGAGAATGTCAAACATGTGGGATACAAGTTGAGTATTTGTAAAACAAATAGAGTGAAGTCACAAGATATAAAGCGAGACAGATCCCACAATAATTCTCACAATAGACTGGTATTAATTATGAGAAAATATATTCTCTAAATGACCCTATTTGTCTATATCATTTTACAAAGAAATCACAACCTGAGTATATGTTGATGATTTAAGCAGAAACCTCTGAAGAGATTTCAAAGACAATAGAATTTTTTAAGAAAGAAATAGAGATGATAAATTTTTCTTTAGCTTGCAAATAAAGCATAGAGCAATGGAATTGCATCAATTTATACATTAAAGATCATGTGTGGATTATGCGCATCATTGAATAATAATCCTATGGTGGTTCATTCACTCGATGTAGGATATATCATCTGATCTCAGAAAGATGATGAAGAATATTAGGTCTTGAAGAACCATAAATTTTGAAAAAAAAGTGCGCTTATATAGCTTGACTTGTTTATACACTGCACTTTGTAGTATTTTTCAATAACTTTGTTACATATATATGATATTCCTCCAAAAGAAGGATATTGGGGTAGAGTTAAACACATGGTACGTTTTATTTGAGAATCAGTTTGATACGTTTTATTTGAGAATTAGTTTGGTACGTTTTATTTGAGAATTAGTTTACATTGATTTATTTTATTCTAATAAATCTAATTATGATCTAGTTGGTTGTGAAGATGCATGTTAGTTATCTAACTCTTACAAGCTAGATCTTAAACAAGTTACTTAGTACATGAAGAAGAATTTTTATATCATGACGATCAATGAAACATACCATAACGACTACTTCCTCAAATCATGTTGAAATTCTTGCAATTCACAAAGCTGTTCGAGAATGTGTATGGCTAAGATCAATGACTCAGCACATTCGTGGAACATGTAGTTTGTCTTCTAGTAAAAATCTTCCAACGATATTATACAAATACAACACAACATGCATATCTCAAATTAAATGAGGATATATTAAAGGAGATTGAACAAAACATATTTCACAAACGTTTTTCTACACTCATGATCATGAAGAAAATTGTAACATCACTGTACAACAAATTTGTTCGAAAGATAATCTAGTAGAGTTATTTACAAAATCATTACCAACTGTAACCTTTGAGAATTGATGCACAATATTGAAATGCGATGACTCAGAGATCTCAAGTGATGTTTCCATGAGGGAGAGTAAATATACTGGATTCTTTTTAAGAGTATTAGATTATATGAAACATGTACTCTTTTTCCTCCACTAGGGTTTTTTTCGAATGAGTTTTTTCCTAGTAAAGTTTTAACGAGGCATATTTCATATATATAATGTGGATCTAAGGGGGAGTATTATAAATATTATGATAATAGATGTCCATTAGATGCCCATGCTTAGTGTCCATTGACCATGTGTCATGCCCTCATTTTCTAAAGTGTTGTCCATGTGTCTCAACATTATACATTATTAGTGTCCATGTAATTCACCTCCTACTTGCCAAATTGCCTATAAATAGTGGTGTTTGGTGGGTTTTGAAATACACACATTGGGCAAAATCTAGAAAGATTAGAGAAAGTGGAGAAATTCATCATTCTATTTTATTTACTTTTATTATTTATTTATTTCATATATTTATATATTATGTTTAATTTATTTTAATATTAATTTATTTTATTATTAGATTATATTATATTTATTTTGATGTTATATTTTATTGGTATCTGTGTTCTCATTATGCTCCTCATGTTCACAACAATTTTTATGCTTATTTTTTTATAATTATACTAAAACTAAAAAAAAAAAGTCAAAGTTGAAATTTTTTCATTTTTTTAATTACCTTTTTTATACTTTAATTTAAGAAAGAAAATATAAAACATTTTTTATACTTCATTTTTTTTTTATAATTATACCAAAGCTAAAAAAAATGTCAAAAGTTGAGAACTTCTTAAATTTTTGTTTGTAATTAATTTTTTATACTTTAGTTTAGAAATATTATTTGGTAATTTATTAGTTCTCTATTATTTTATATTTAAATGAAAATACAAAAATCATTCAAAATTATGTGAATATATTTCTACGTACTTGAACATACAATAACCAAACAAAAATTATACAAAATGTCTATCATGAAAAAAAATATATATATATATATATATTATCATGTGTTCATGGTAGCTAATTGTGAGTTCATTACCACTAAAGAGAATTTCTAAATAGTATTTATTGTAACTAAAGTGGGTTGTAAATAGTCTTAAATGTAACTAATTGCGAGTTAAAATCATTGTAATCTTCAATTATCATAATAGAGGGTCCAAACAATGGGTGCACTATAATAGCTCACTCCACCTAACTCAATTTGGAGCTTGAAACATTTTCTTAGTAATCAGTTCATAAATATGAACATTTTATTACACTCGTTGGTCGTGGATGCTCTTTGATCTACTAAATCTATTTTTTTTTCATGCTTATAATGCTGTTATAGTTGCCTTCAATTGACATGTTTTCTTGTAACTTCTCTGGTTGATCGCTTTCTTTTTACATCTCAACTACGTCTTTCAATAAAGTATCATTCTTTTTTTTAAAAAAAATAAAAAAATAAAAAAATTCACACCCTTTCTGAAAAATATTTACCACCAGAAAAGTGGAAAAAGCTACTCCATGAAATTATAGCTCTCTGAAATGTGATATATAATCCTCCTTTTCACAATGAGCTGGTTCTTATTAAAAAAGAAAAAAGTTTCATATTTCTTTTTGAATTATCATGACCAATTACTTTAATATAAAAAAGAGTTCAATCAAACCTTCTTAGAACCCATCTAGTTACTCTCAAAGATATATTTCAATTATGTGTGTGTGTGTATATATATATATATAACATGAACATGCATTGGAAGTTCAAATCTGTCTCCACACTAGTTTGTATTAAAAAGACTAATTTTGTGTAAATTATATAAATAAACATCATAATATTGAAATTACGAACATTAAGCTCTTTTTAATGAAATTACTTTTCTATTAACAAATAATATTTAATAAATTAAATATATGTAAACTTCATTTCTAATTAAAGTATATGTTCTCGATCAAGAAGTTAGAAATTCAAATTTCTCTATCAATATATTTTGTTCTAACATTTATGGACCTATAATTATCAATATTTGCAAATTCATTAAAAACAAAAAAAAAACCCAAGGAATATTCTATGATGAGATAAAGCCAAATAAAATAGTCTATATACATAAATATATTTAATTTTCTTTCTCAAAGACCATATTTTTCTCCCTGAGAGACCTTTATTCAACCGTACTGTTGAAACCATTATTTGATGGAGATAAAACCCACCCAGGCCCCTAGCTAAGGGAATCCACTTAGTTTGACTGATTCCTCGCACGTGCGCACGTGTAAAGTAACATCACAATGTGGTAACTTTTTTTTCCCATTTTCTTTCAAACATATATTGTGAGCCACCAAAACATCCTAAAATGATATTTTGGTTAACATGAAAATGATATAATTTTAAGAAAAAAAAAATATATTTTAGGTCCCTAAATTTTGGATCTAATTTCTATTTGGTCTCTAAATTTCAAAATATTACACTTTTAATACTTAGGTTTTGAGTTTGGTTCAATTAAGTCTCTAAGTTTCAAAATGTTATAATTTTACCCTTAACATTTGAGTTTTGTTTCAATTTGGTCTATGAATTTCAAGATTTGCAATTGTTATATCGATTTTTCACTAAATACTAATTTTTTTTTCTTTAATATTAATGTATGTTGATAATTTAAAATAATTAAATGAATGATAATTAAATTAAGTTTCACTATTTTCCATCACTTTTAGAATTAAAATTAAAATTTCACTTCATGATTATTTAAATTAATTAATAAACATTGACATCAATAATTGATAAAGTGAGTATTTAATGAAAAATCGATGTTAAAAAAGTAAAATCTTGAAATCTAGGGAATAAATTGAAACATAACACAAATCTGAATGTTAAAGTCGAAATATTTTGAAACTTAGGGTTTGAATTAAAACCAAAATCAAAACTTAAGGACTAAATGTGTAACATATTGAAATCTAAGAACCAAATAGAAACTAGAACCAAAGCCGACCAAATAGAAAACTAAACCCAAAATCTAGGGATCAAAAAGATTTTTTTTCCAATAATTTTTAGACATAATTTAATCATCACTCCATAAAAGAAATACTTAGTTAGTCAAGTTGTTATTAAATTAGAATACATTTAATTTAATCATTTAACATATATTCTAAAAACTTACAATATATAATAATGTTTATTTTCATATATTTCAAAGAAATGATTTTATTTTTTTTAAAAAAAAAGGTAAAAGGCAAAACTACTGACAAAAAAGGAAAAGAATTGAGCTTGCTAGCTCATTCATTGAAATCATATTCAATGAACAGACAATAAAGGCAACTTAACCTATCTTCCTTTTCCTTTTTATGTTTTCCTTTTAACATATTGCAAGTGAATTAAAAAATAATCTAATATAATTGCCCTTTTTCCCTAAAGTTTGGATTATACTAAAATGAATATATGTATATAATATATAAATATCCAAACCACTCATATCAATATTATAATATGAAGATGACATAGAGTACCAAGAAGATAACATCATTTGTGGAACATCATATTATTGTGGAAAATAATGTCTTTTCAATTACAAATTGAGACCCCCCCCTCAAAAAAAAAAAAAGACAATCAAAATCAGATATAAACAAATGAAAAACTGTCCCCTTAAACAAGTAGGTGACATTGACATATCATCAAAGCCAAAAATACAGTAATAAAGCCAAAATAAATGAATAAATCTTGAAAGGCATAAAAAGTTGAAGCAATGAAAAATTAATGGCAATGAGCACTAAGAAACAGAACAGAAGAGACCACAATTAAAAAAAAAATTAAAGGGATAAAAAATGGGTCGATTGAGACTTACAAAGTAGACATGTCACATGAGAAACCAAATTCAAAAGTTTGGAGAGAAAAAAAAAACCAAGGATGTGTGGAAATCTAGGGGCTTGTTTCAAATAGAAATCTTGGTTGTCGGGTCATGATGAAAATATTAAGGATATGTCAATTTAGTTGAAATATTTTGATGCATCTACTGATCCATTTCTTTTGACTTTTCTTTAACAAGATAGATTTTTTTACCAAGAAAGGAAAATTTTCTATTATCTTAAAGGGTGCACTACAAGGACTTTCAAGTGGTAACCCAATTTAGTATTACTCTCGTCCAAACACGCTTAATTACATTAGTGTTGATATGATCACACACCTAAAAATTTTCTATTATGCGTATTTGAGCAATGTATGAATGATTTGATTAGAACATAACGATCCATATGTTTATCAGTAACGCATCTAAGTATAACTCTAAGGAGTTGTTTGGGACGTTGAGTTGAGATAAGAAGTATAGAGTTCATATATACCTATGGAGTTCATATGCCTATGTGTTGCTTTTATAGCCAATGGAATATCACCACATTTCTTCAATAATTTCACTTTCAACTTCACCAAATTTAGATGATCATTAGAGAACAAATTTTTATTTTTCACTAATTCTTGCTAGAAAATATTCCCAAAAAAAAATCTATATTTTATGTTTTTTTTTGTTATATAATGTCTAACTATATACATACTTTTCTGAATATACTTAACACTCATTTGATATGTGAATTTAATTAAATAAATATATATTTTACAAACTTCTACATATAAAATATTGTACTTATTGTGGACAAAATATTATTATTTAAATAATCAACAATCCTAAAATATACTTAAGAGTCATTAGTCTTATAATAGTTGGCAGTACTTGTCAAAGTTGATTATCGAAGATGATTTTCGTTGAAGTTTGTAGTTGTAGGTGGTTGTTAGAACCTGAAGTTGGTCGCATGAGTTGGTCATCCAAGTTTGTTGTCAGAGGCCGTTTTTGGAGGCCAGAGTTGGTCTTGCAAAGCTGGTCGTCGAAGGTGATCATTGAAGATAATTTTCGTTGGAGGTGGTTGTTGGAGCCTCCGGTTGGTTGCATGGAGGTGGTATTGGAGTTGTTGTCGGAGTTTGTGTGGGAAGTGGTTGTCAAAACCTGAAGTTGGTCGTTGGAGTTGCTCGCTCGAAGGTGGTCATCGAAGTTGATCATCGAAGGTGATTCTCATTGGAGTTTGTAATTGGAGATGGTTGTCAGAGCCTATAAAAGTGGTTGTTGGAGTTGGTTATCGGAGTTTGTTGTTGAAGGTGGTTGTCGAAGCCTGAAATTGATCGTCGGTGTTGGTTGCGCAAAGGTGGTCGTCAAAGTTGGGTCATCAGAGTTGTCATTGGAGGTGGTTGAGTGGAGCCTGAAATTGATCGTCGGAATTGGCCACACAAAGGTGGTCGTCCGAGTTGTCATCAAAGATGGCTGCCGAAGTGAGTTGGTTCCCGAAGTGTGACAACGATAGTCACCGATACTGGTCGATAGGTAGAGCCATTAAAAATATTGGAAGAAGATAGTTGGGATGAGTTGGTAAAATATACCAATTCAACTCCACCAATATTTAAAGTTTGTAGACCAAACATTGAATTGGTATATTATACCCAACTCAACTCAACTTAGTGAATCAAACGTACGTAATAAATAAAAACACCTAGTTGATCAAATCCCATAAAAAACATATTTAGTTAGAGAGTAACAACCAAATTTTATCTGCTTATGGTTGATTTATCAATCAATTCTTTATCATAGTTATTTTAACCTGATATTTTTATATTATGACGTATGTATATATTGTATTTTGTTTCTCAAGTACGTGTTTTAATAAATTAAGTAAAATCTTTTAATGGTAATAAAGAAATTAGAAGTTAGTTTCGAAATTCAGTTTAAACCCATATGTTTAATAGCAAAAACTTACAAAAATAAATATTTGGAGCATTGCTTTTGTTTAAGTTTATCTTAGTTTAAAACAGAACATATCACTTTAAGAAAAATTAAAAAAGATCATGGCTCCGGATTTAAGAATAAATAAATAAATAGTCATTAAGACATATACCATTGATTATTGAGTAATCCAAACTTTTAAAAAATCATGTCAGATCTTAAATTTCCTTTGATTAAGGTAATGATTAAGTGCATATCAGACTATATCTAACCCTAATGCTTCTCTTCTCTCCACCACTCAAAGAAAAATAGAAAAAAAATATTTTTCTAAAAAAATGATCACGTATCATTTTTTATTGGGTATAGTTTGGACTGCACAGAAGATGTGTGCAGTGCAGATGCACCAAATTTTTTTCCATATTTTTTAAGCTTACAAAAGGGTCATTTACTCTAGATCCATACACATATTTCTATAAAAATTGATAGCATGTTGTATTTACTTTCACATGAATATTGTGTCATGAATTACTTTTCTTTGAATAGTCAATAGTTCCTTTAGTACAAATAAAGGTAGGACATAATATTTAAATCTTTGACTTTACAAAAAAGAAGACATGTCAATTATACGTCAAAATAAAGGAATAAAAAAAAAAAGAAAAATAACAAAACTATGACATGAAAGAAAATCCCTGAAGAACATTTGGGCGAGTCATTAGGTACAACCTTTTTTTTTTATCTTGAAGAGTTGAAGAGTTCTAAGAACAAAAAGCCTCTTTATGCGTCGGCAGTTCTAGGAACTCTCGACGCTCTATTCTATGCGTCGGGAGTTCTAGAACAACTCCCGATGACCTATTTTATGCGTTGGGAGTTCCTCTTCCGACGGATTTTTTTCGATCAAATTTCCAACGATTCATCTATCGTTGAGAGAGGATCTCCTGACGTAGTTTCCATCATTTCCCGACGATTTGGGACGTCAGAACAAAAATGTAATTTCTTGTAATGAGACCCAATTAGACACCTCTTTGATCCAATCGGTTGATGAAGAGCCTAACAAAACTTGGTTTGCAAGAGAGTGAGCAACGTCATTGGCTTGTCAGGAAATACAATGGATCTCCAGTACTCAAGTTTTTCCTGAGATATATAATATACACAATTACACTTTCCCAAAACCTTACTTTTATAAACTCTAGCTAACTTCTTAAAAATCTATGAGTTAAGCATTTCCTAGGGTTGTATGGAGCCATAAAAACTCCTTTTTCCATCTAGTTTTCTATTTTTTTTTTTTTAACAACATACTTAAAGAGGAATCAATAGGTGCAAAATAAATAAAATACTCTACAACATTTAAAAATAAGTATTTTTTAGAAAAAGTTTTTTTTTTCTATTTGAAATGAATATAACTCAACTAGTAAATAATAATAATAATAACAAATATAATGTCAATCTCAAAATCCCTCACTCCTATATTCTCAAGTTGATCGTCTTTTATTTGTTTATTTATTGTTTGTCGTCCTCGGTGATTTTTAAAGGAAAAGTATTGCTATCCCAAGAATTTGAAAAATATTAGTTTGCATATATTTTTTCCTAGTAAAGGGACTTTATATGATTGGATTAACATTCATACTAAATAAAAAAAAATCGATGGTTGCTAATATAACAATCAGGTCCGAAGTATTAATAGATATAGCACAAAGTAAATAAATTTGTAGATATAGCAAAATTTAAATACAACTCTTAGAGTCTATCAGTGATATACCATATTGTTGATAGGAGTCTATCTACGATAGACACTATCACAAATTGATTTTGCTATACTCGTAATTCTTTTAAATGTTGTCATACACTTAATTATTATCCATATAAATTCTACCCTTTGCAATTACCTTTAGTAATAACAAAAATTTAACAAATTTCATGTGCAAATTTTTATACTATATATGTTGTACCAACATGTAAGTGAGATTTTATATAATTTAAAAAAAAAATTATTCAATTATTTAACCTATCATTGATGGGGTTGAATTTTAAATACAATCTTTATAGTTTGGACTTTAGTTTCAATTTTGGTCAACTTAATGATAAAAATTTCAATAGGGTCCTAATAACAACATTAAGACTTTGAAATAGTTACTAGACCATAATTTACCTTTTTTTTTTCAACCATATATAAAAAATAAGATAATTCAGAAAGTGCACCGAGATATCTCAATTAAGAATGAATGTTGACACATTCATTGTACTCTCATCATACCTCAAAAGTCACGAAGTAAATTAGTTAGGAACATATTACGTATTCAATATATTGTAACGACTTTGACGATTTGTGAGGTTTTTACTAGGTAACACATGACTATATTGAAACTCTTAAATGACCAAAAAGCAACTAAACTTAAGTCATATCACATGCATAAGACTAAATTGAGAGATCTTAATTGAATATTTACCAACGAAACGGCGAATTTGACCAAATTTACAATTTAAGCTATTGGTTGAATTTTTACTCCGTTTAGTTTTCCAAAAGATAAATTCAATTTTCATACTTTTACCTAATTTTTATCAATTAAGCTGTCCCGAAGTTTATATTTCAATTTTTTTTAAAAGTCAATTTGCATTTTTTTTTTAATGATCCCAACCGTCCATTTTCATTTTCTTTTAAAACTTTATTTTTAGAGAAATATATGATAATAAATGTAGATCGGAAAATGTATCAAAATATCTCAACTAAGTTGACATATTCGCAGTACTCTTATCATATCCCACTCCAATTCATTTATAATCAAATCAATATATATGAAGAGCACAAAGACAAAAATAATCAAAAGCATAGAGGGCTAAAGAGAAACCCCGTAGCAAATGAAAAGACCATGCCAAATTACATAAAAATAGCTAAGTTAAAGGAAATCATGGTTGGACGGTAGTTTGTAAAGAATTTTGATCGATGAGATCAACAGTCTGTTAGAGAATATATGTTTTTTCAGATTTTGATTGACAATATTAAATGTGTTATGTTGAAGGTGTGGTTTTTTTCTTTCCAATTAGATAGACCAACCAATAGCGATCGATGAATTAAAAGTAAAAACTTTATCAACAACATATATTCATAGAAAGTAAAAATGATTGGACTAACATAGTACTTTCACATTCTATGAGAATATTACATATAAGATGCTCAAATAACATATAGATACACAACATTCTTGAAAGAAATGAATGCAAGAGTGTTTGTCCAACATCATTCCTTATATAGAATCTATGATGATTACAAAATTTGAAACTGGCCTTTGTTTACAAGAGTCACAATACACAAACCAATTCATATAGGTAAAAAAGCTTATCATGGGTTTGAATAAAAAATGGTTGCTTTGCTCACATTAAAAAAAAAAAGAAAGAAAGAACTAAATGGGTAAAGAAAGTACATAAAATGTAATGATATATAGAGATTTCTAGGGTTACATCTAGATGTGTATGAATTGATACCTTGATATATCAACCCACTGTCACACAAATTTGTACATTATTCAGCTCCCCCCTTATCTTTATAGTTATCCTTTTTTAAAGTAACCCTTAAAAACACACAACAACATCAACAACAGCTAGCTTTGCATTATCTTGTGTGGTCCTCTTATAATTATGTCAGTACAAAGCAGTCAGTTTCAGCCGTAGCCTTATTACTAGTACTTCACACAAACAGGAATATATATATATAAACAAATTAGGGTTTATTTATCTATTTATTTATTTATTTTTATTTTGGAATAAGTGGGTGGGGAGATAAGAGAGGACGGCATGTAAAAATGGAAAAAGAAAAAAAAAAAAAAAAAAAAAAAAAAAAGGGCCATTTTTTAAATTATTTTTTAGGGGAAGCTATGGAATTAAGAAGAAGTGGAGAAATAAAAACAAAGGGGAAAAAAGGAGGGGCTTTGATGGCTGATGGGAATATTGCCATTTTTTTGAAGAAAGATGAGATGGTTTTGTGTGGTTATGGTAGTTGGTGATTGGCTAGGGTTTCAGAAGGTCTTTGTATGAACAGTGATCAAAGTACAAATGGACTGTTTTTATATTTTTATGTTTTTATTTTCAATTTCAATCTTTTTTTTTAAAAAAAAAATACATTTTTATTATTTTTCAAAATGTTAATACCTTTTAATCTTTATTAAATTTTGAGTTTGATTTCAATTTAATCTCTAGGTTCTAATTAAAATGTTATAATTTTATCGACTTTGCTTCAATTTCGTCCCCATATTTCAAATTTTATACTTTTCATCTCGATCTTTCACTAAATATTCATTTTTAATATTTGACATTCTATTAATTAATTTAAATTATTAATAAGTAAAATTTTAAATTTACTTTCAATAATAATGAAAAATAGTGAAATTTAATTATATGTCTTTTAAATTAATCAATAGCCATTAACACCAAAGACGGAACATAATCAGTCGTATTTAGTAAAGGGTTAAAAAAGTGTAAATCTTAAAACCTAGAAACTAAATTAAAAAAAAAAATACATGGTTTTGTACAATTTCTATCTTCTTCTTCCTTGTGGCTCTTCTCCAACCCTTGATGTTTGGTCTTTTTTTCATTGATAGACACCTTCATTTGTACGTACTTTATTGATATACTTGAATGAAATGAAGCTGGAATATGACGGGGCATTAAGAGAAGGTGTCAATCTAATTGAGATTTTTCGGTACACCGATTAATCCACATATCGTATCTTTCTAAAAAAAAATGAAACAAAACTCAAATATATCAAGAGTAAACTTGTAACATTCCGAAATTTTTTTTCCCCTAAATATAGTCAATGAAAGAGAAAGGGAGGGGAAAAAAAAAAAAGAAAAGAAAGAGGGGGAAGAAAGGGATAAGCACGCATGGAGGGAAAGGCAATAACAACAACAACATTCTCTTCTCCTATGGTGAATTTGATTGATGGACACATAAGGGTTAAGAAAAAAAGGAAAAAAGAAAAAAAGAAAAAAAGAAGAAGGTGTTTCTCCTTTTTGTAGAAAGTGACATTGGCTAATCTCACATACACAAACAAACACACACACACAAAAAATAATAATATTAAATAAAAAAATGTACACATACACATATATATATTCCCCATTTTCATCTAATCTTTCTCTCTACCACTAGCGTGCCTCTTTGAGTCAAATAATTGTCCTTTCATTTTAAAATCTTAGACATGGCCACGTGGATTCTCTCAATATGCAACTTTATCGCACTCGTCATAATTAAATAAAAGTGAATTACACTCGTGAAATGATGAATTAATGGTTAATATGAGCATAGTTCAACTGGCATAGTATTTGTACAATCGATTTCAAAGTCAGAGATTCCCCCACCCCATACCTTAATTATAAAACCTTTGCAAAAAAAAATGATGAATTAATTAGTGTCGAGTTTCGTTCACTCTAGTTTTGAGTTTATTGCAAAGTATAGAAATTTATTTAATTAATCTAATGGATGTGTGTATTGATAAAGATCATGCTTTGTTATGTAAGGACATTATCACTCATCTTGGTATACTACATCTAAATTATTTAGTAATTATGATAATACTTGTATTTCACTAAATTGGATGCCTTTCACCTCTCCCTTGCCACTTTGCTTTATCAATGAAGATCTCTCCTAATATCATTCAAAAAAAAAAAAGAAAAAAGTGCTTGTGTGTAGGTTTAAAATTTGAAGACCCCCCTTTATTAGGTTTTCCATGTGTCTGAAAAAAATAGATGAATTTACAATACAAATACAATTAAAAAAATAACTAGATAAAGTTAGTCTTTTTAGTTCATTCTCTTAATTAAAAACAGGACTATACAAATCTAGGCTTTTTAGCTTTAGTCTATATATATAAATTCAAAGGAGGGAAGTATCTTTATTAGCAAGAATCTTGCCTAGATCTTGTAGAGTATGTTTACTTTTAAGTTAAAAATGGCATTTACTGATTATATAAAAAGAACAAATAGCTAGGCTACTCTTAATATTGAAGATGATGAACAATTCAGAAATTAATAAAAGTTGAATTGGGATCAAATAATAATCCAACTAACTCTTTGGTCTTTTGGTTGACTATTCAATTGGATGGATGAACCAATTTAAAGACGAAAATTCAAGAAATAAGAATCTTAATTAAAACTCAAATTAGCGATTTAAAATCATTCTCAAACATGTTATTAAAAAAAAAAAAAAGTAAAGTTGATGATTAAACAAACATTAAGTTTGGTCAATTTAAACCATCACAAATAATGGATCATAATATAATTACACAACTTAAACCCTAATTAGCCCTAAAATGATCCATGCAAGGATTTGAAAGTTATGATTAGGCGAAGGGCTCTTCTCTAACTTTCTCATATAGCTCATCCTTTGAGACGTCTCAACTAAGTTTTTACATCTATAATACTATCATCATATCTCAGACCCAGTGTACCTTCGTCAAGTTCATCCTTTGAAACAATGATATTCGGCTACTGCATTTGGGATGTGATGAGAGTATTATAGATGTGTCAACCTAATTGAGATATTCGGATGCACCTACTAATCATTTTTTATCATTTAATTTCTTGTTTAGAAAATGAATTCTAGAGGACTTGAGAGGGTTTAAGAAGGAAGATGTTTGGTGGGTTGTGGGGTTCCAAAACAAGACCTAATTTCCCTTTTGTAACTTTCATTGCTACAAACCACGTGAAGAAGTGGAACTAAGAAACCATTTTTTGATTAATAATTAAATAGCCTACATTTTTATTTTTTTCCAATTACCCCACTCACTCAATTCACATATAACTTCCCATAATATCACACTAAAGATGCAAACTTTTTGCTCAAAAGGAAAGAGCTTTAGAAAGAGATGGATCCTTGCCTTTGTCTTTCTTTACACATTAAATAAATTCAACCTCCTTCCTCTACCTTTTCTGTCTTTCTTTACAAACTCACTACTCAATTTTTTTTTTTTTTTTTTTTTTTTTTGGGGGGGGGTGGGGGTTCAAACTCTTCTAATTTTCTCTGTCTGTCTCTTTCTATTCAGCTCCCTCCAGTCTATATACAGTAATCTCCACTGTGCTGTCTTTCTCAAGCTCTATCTATAGCTTGTCCTTCAATTCCCATTTATTGAAAAAAAAAAAGGTGAAAAATGAAGTGAATTTATTGGTTTTTTATTTAATTATTGTGGTTGGTTTTATTTCACCCTCAGCAGCCAAAATTACTGGAAAAAGAGAGGGAGAGAAAAATGAAGTGAAAAGGATGTGAAGCTTTCTTTCTTTCTTCTTCAAAGTTTTGCACTTGTCATCAACTGAAGCTACTTCATCATCAAATCTAGGTCTTTGTCCACAAAAATTTTCAAAAAAAAAAAAAAAAAAGGAAAAAAAACATGTTCTTCTCCACCAATAGTAGTAGTAATACCAAAAATGGCCATGACCCATTTTGTAGTTTGCCTCATATTGACCATTCATTCCATCTTCCCATTTCTTTCTTCCCTTTTCCTTCTCCTTTTGAGGTAATTGATGAAGAATATGATCATCATCATCATCAAGATTTTCTCAATTTCAATAATAATTCTTCTTCTTCTTCTCAAAATATTAATCCACCCATTATTTCCACTAATAATAATACTCCCTCTCTTGACAAAATTCTTCCCACAATTTCAGCTCAAAAGAAGATGAAGAAAATTCCACCAAGAAAAAGATTGTCAAAGAAGGATAGGCATAGCAAAATCACAACAGCCAGAGGGGTAAGAGATAGAAGAATGAGGCTTTCACTCCCAGTGGCTAAACAGTTCTTTGGGTTACAAGATTTGTTGGGTGTTGACAAAGGAAGCAAAACAGTTGAATGGTTGTTGATTCAAGCCAAGCCTGAAATTTTGAAACTTGCAAGAGAAAAAAATCATTTCTTGATGAGTAATAATTCTTCTTCTAATTATTATTCAGCTTATTCCAATTCTTCAGAGCTTGATAATGAAGTTGGAGTTATTATTGGTGATCAAAATTTGAACACCAAAGATAATAACATCAAAATAAAGAAGAAGAAGAAGATGATGATCAGAGCCAAACAGCTTCCAAGAAAAGCCATGGCTAAAGAATTGAGAGAAAAGGCTAGAGAAAGAGCAAGAGCAAGAACTTTGGAGAAGAAAAATCAGATCTTTATTAGGGATTCTTGTTCAGATCATCATCCAAATTTTACCAAAATTATTTCATCTTCTTCTTGGAGCAGTCCTTTTGAAACTACTGGTGGTGGAGAGGAATCAGCTGGTACTCAAAGCTACAATAATCATAATCTCAATCTTGCCATTGAGGTTGAAAAACCAATCACTAATTCCCAATTTGATTACCAATTCCACCAAAATTTTTCTTCTTTTGATATTATTTTGCCAAAGTGGAGCCCATCTGAGGATTCAACTTTCAATTTGCTGCATCAACAGGTGAGTTATGTAGTTAATTAGCTATAATGTTTCCTTTTTTAAAAAAAAACCAAAATCTTAATCAAACAGTTGCTCTATTTACTTGAATATATAGAGTACTAAAGTTTGTAACTTTTTGACCAAGACAAAAATGAAGTACATGGGTATAGAAATTTTTGTGATTTTGATCAAACCCATATAACCTTTTTTTTTTTTTCTCTTTTTTTGCAGCATGAATTTGAAGACTCTGATATCTTTGGATAGGTTTATGGATGGTCTGCAAGGCATGTTACAATCCAACAACATGGGGTTATGTTTCTTAATTTTCTCAAAGGAACCTACCTAGGAGGTATATCAAGTTGGAAAAAACAAATATTATTGTTATTATTATTCTGAGATAATTTCATGTCGTGTGTTTTGTTCTTCTTCACTTTCTGTTTGAAATTAATGTAAAACATAGAAATGTTTCTCAATATATATTTTCATGAACTTTCAATTAGGGACACAAATATTGTGCAAACTTTTTTCTATGTTTCTCTCTTCATGATCTTCTTGAACTTTTTGTAGATATTTCTTGAGAACCCTTTGTTGAGAAGTTGATGTCGAATTAAGGAATAGAAAAGGCTTGAAAATATTGAGAAATTTAAATTCGAAATTCATTATTATTAGCATTATTATTGTGTTTCTTCCCTTTTTTTTTCCTTATCCACAATTCCTTTTATCCCACAAGGATCATGTTTTTATTATTTTCCTCAAAACTATGCATGATGATGATCTAATCTGTGGATTACTCTGAAGCCAATAAGGAGAGATTTAGAGAGCATACCTTTTAGGAAGTGATAGAATAGACACAAGAGAGCAATTTAACCATATCCACTTTCTCAAATTGTGGATTATGCCAATTTTCTTAGACACTAATTAATGACAAAAATTTTCAAAGTATGAATGATGGATTATGTTTAACAATAAAAGTGCTTCCATTACCTTGTAGAACATATATATCCACTAAATCATGTCATAGGCAACCAAACTAATTTAGGGAAATATCAGCTCATAGTTTTGATAATAAGCTTCAATGGTCTATGTATATTGTTCATAGAGATAAATAGTAGAAATTTAGTTTTATATAATTTTGTGTGTTTATTGATTGTAAGTTTATATGATTTACTAGATTATCATCATTGTTGATTATTCTACCGCTTTAACTTGGACTTCTTTTTTTGTAGTCTCTTGATCTTCTTTGTATGTTTCTCACATATGCAATAAAGTATCGTTTCTTTAGAAAAAAGCTTATATGATTCGTACAAAGTAATTTTATCACAGAGGCTTAGAAAGTACGAATTTATAAAGTTTGTGAGATAAAGGATGTTTTGGTAGATGAATGCATCTTCTGGATCTTGGGGTATGATGCGGATGTTAAGGATGTGTGAATCTAGTTGAGATATCTTGGTGCAACTACTAATCTCACTATTTTACTATCTTGTTAAAAAAAAAAAAAAAAAGATAAATTGATGGTTGAAGGATTAGTGAGTGCATATAGTTAACACACTATTAGAAAATACATGCGAGTGTTAGGGATTAGTCATGAACATAGTTAACACACTATTAGTAAACCACATTAATTTATGTGTTTTTTTTTTTTTTTTTGTTAATATGCAAGCCCTAAGTAAGTTTATCATGGAGATATGAAATTTATGTCACCATATATCTGTTTAAATTCAATAAGCTTATTGCATCTAATAACCTGAGGTCATAATCTACAAAAAGTAAACTGATTATTGTTTGATTATTTGAGGGTTAAATTTTTGGTGTAGTATTGGTGACTGTAATTGTAGTGGAATTGACTTTATGAAGTACAAAGCTTAATATGTTGTTGTCATATCAAAGGAAATGCGATCCCAGTTTTTCTCAACAATGCTTGGCTTCATCACTTTGAGTGTCCTTTTCAAATCAAATGTTATCCAAATGTCTGAAACAGCTAGCTTGGTGTTTTCCTTAGCTTTATCAACGAACCAAACTCCTCGACAATTTTCTATAATTGACCCAACAAATTGGCAACTGAAACTTTATGCTCATTGTTTTTAACTATAATTCTGTCTTCTTAGTCTCAAGAATCTTTGTAAGAAAGTTGTCAGTTTCCCAAGAACAATTACAACTCTTCTACATGGTTTTGATGAACTCTATACAATAATTCAAAATGTTTTTCTTTTGTTAAATAAATTAAACACTAATTTACCATGGATTAACCTTTTAGATTTAGTAGTAATTTTTTAAAATAATATTTGAGTATGACTTGCCTGATAGACTATATATGATTACTCCACTATTCCCATGTCATGCATTAACCATACATGTATTTATTTATTTTTAACAATTAATAAGAAGTCGAGGGATCAGTTGGTGTACTCAAATATCTCAACTAGGTTGATACATTCTTAACCGCTTCATCATACCTCAGTCCAAAAGCAGCTAGTAGATTAGAAGGATATATTGTTAGGAAGGCAATATTAGCTAGATTAGAAGGACATGGGTATATAAGGTAACTAACCATACATGTATTGTTATGAATGCAACCAAAGTCCAATAGATTTGAAGAATGATTTGTTAGAATAAATGGTAGTGATCTTTTGTGTAGAGTTGCATTGTTTCATGAATGAATATGTTCTTTTGAAAATATCTAACGTGAAGAAGAGACACGAGTATCCGAATGATCACGAATAGTCTATAAATATCCCTCTTCTACAAATTTCTTTTAAAAAGAACTTTTTCATAAACATTTTTTTCTCCCAATAAAACTTCTCCCTTTTTATAAAGTTATTGAAGTTCAGTTTATTTCCATAAGGTATAATTCATTGGATCTTGTGGACAGCATGTCATTTCTATACGAAAATTAATATATTCTATTCTGGGAAACAATTACTCATGAAACTCAGGCACTAAAGTGAGGAAAATTATTTTAAGAAGACCATGAAATTGTTGGGCTCAAATTCTTTTCGGTATATCAAGTTCTGTATTTTCTAATTTTTTTAATGATATTATTCATATAACATAATCATGGGTACATAAGGTAAATTAAGGACAACTATCTCCAATGCTATGAGAAATTTTAGGTGAAATCAAAAGCAAAGTCATGAGAGTAGCGTCTAAAGTGGACATTATCCTACCATCATGGAGATATATGAAGGATTGTTGCCCCTAACAACTGCTATTTGAGTCATGTCCTTGACTTAACCATTTGTCGACAGGAAATTCTTTGTTGAAAAAAAAAATCCTCTAGTGGAGCACAAATATGGGAAACATTACAAACCTTGCCCTCTCTATGCGAATCTTTTTTAATGGAATGCATCATCATTTTCAGGACATGATGAGGGTACTAAGAAGATGTCAACCTAGTTAAGATGTCTCATCCCATGTATAGTATTTTGTTAAAAAAAATAAATAAATTAACAAGTCTCAATGATGTATAGTCATAGTTTTTTTTTTTAACAAGTCATTAAAGAGATAGGAGGGACTAGTAGGTAACACTAGAATTAATGTGATGCATAATCATAGTTATAGTGAATCCATGATTGAGCTAATTTTAGACGACGGTATCCTCTGGTGAGGAGTTGACTAGTTAAAAAAAAAAATGCAATATGATCAAATGTAATTTGGAGGAATGACTATTTTGAGGAGAGATTCGAAGTGGTACTTTGTTTGAGGAGACCTTTTGTGTTATCTTTTTTAGGGGAAGCCATGGAATTAATTAGAGAGGAAAGGAAAAACAAACATGTATTTATATGAAGTACGAAGGGGGTAAGAAAAAGTACCTAATTCGAAGCCTGATTATCTTCCTTTTGTTTTTTCTGATCGTTGCATCATTAACACCAAAGTTGTACTTTTTGGGATTGTAAAACACACTACGTAAGCCCCTGAAATATCGATCATCGGATGGTTAATACAAGTATTTTTTTTTTTCTATCAATTTCATTTTCTTTTTATATAAAAGATAATTTTGAAAATCTTTATTAATATGAGAAAATACAAAGATTAGAGAAAAGCCTTCCAATTAAGAAATATAAAGTATAATAATCATAAAAAACCTTAGATTTGGTGCTCCAAAAAATGGCTTTTGTGATTACATCCTTCAAAGAGATGAAGATATTTGGGGGTTTCTTCGAAAATTTTTCTTGTTAAATTCTAAATTTAATTTGAGCCACATATTATGATGAGATTTTTTTTTTTTCATATCAACTTTTTTTTAAGAATAATTAAGGAGACTTAAAAACATGCTTAGAGTATATTTGTTATTATTTCAAAAGTTAAAAATCTTGAAAATTTTGAGAACACTAGTTATTCCTTAAAAATATTATTTATATTCCTACACAATTCGTTTTAATTCTCGAACCTAAATATTATTCTAATTCAAGTAAAGACTAAATTGCGTCCAAAAAGCAGCAGGTCATGGATTCGAGCCAGCCTGGGAGCTGTTTGTCGTAGTTTTTAAAGGAAAAAAAATCAAGTAAAGAGTAACAGAATAAAAACATACAAACTACTGCACTATTAGGGCAGGGTTTGTATTAAAATTACAAAAGTTCAATATTTCTTAAATATAATTTTGCTAGCTATACCTAATTTAAGTATTAAGAAATTTAGTAAAAATGAATATTAGCATGAAGCTCTTACTATCAACCTCGAAGTCAAATGATCGATTTCTCCATCGATACATGGTCAAAAAAGTATGAAAATTTCAACTTCGATCAATTCGAGCATAGAAAGTTTTGATCCTAAATTTTTTGAATTTGAAGGGGAAAAAGTTGTAAACAGAAACTTTTCAATTTTATGAAGAACCCAAACATATCTCTTGAATCAGAATGTTATTATTAATTAATTAAGTGAAATCTGGACATTTTGTGGTTTAGAATCAGAAAATTTCACATGTATACAATTACACCCCAACCACAATATCCACTGAAAAAAGTCTTTTTTAGAAAGCTAATTTTTAAAAAAAGAAAAAGAAAAAAAGAAACAAGTCAAGAGTTGGTGTTTGCTAATAATAAATTAAAATGGAAAAACTTACCAATGATTTTGTAGTTTAGGATAAGAGAATTTTTCACATATATGCCAAAGAATAAAAAAACAAATCAAGAGTTGATGTTTGTTAATAATGAATTAAAATTGTTAAACTTACTAATGATTTTAGTTAGTTGTGGATAATGGATTGAGGAACATGACATTTTAAAAGGAAAAAAAGTATTAAGAGTCTTGTCATAATGAGTGTCCTCTTGGGAAAAGATAACCAAAAAAAAAAAAAAAAAAAAAGGCACTGCTCCCATAGAGTTTGTTTGTACATAGTGACAAATAATATAATATAAAACATTTAATGAAGTACATTTCCTTAAAAAAAATATTATTATATAAAACATCCTTCCTAGGGTTCTTTAAGCAAAAAGATCAATACTGTTAACACACAATCATGTTTGATTTTTAGAGCTATAGAAAACCCTTAACCAAAATATAATAGAGCACTTATATTAGTGGGTTTCATTTCCCAATCATCGTCACTTCAAAAAGAAATTATTCTCACTCACCATCGAAAATTAATTTGACTGAATAATTAGTTATTTTAAAAGCATTTGATTCTCAATTTAAAAATCGAAAAATTTATAAAATTACTATCGAATTTCTTGTAAAGAAAACTTTACCTTAGAATAAATTCTAAGACATAAATTTGAAATGTCTTTATTTTTGTGTAAAGCAAGGTTGATGTAACCCATTTTAAGGATAATAACACAGCTTTAAATTTGTGATTGGATTTTTAGCTTTTGATGTTTATTGTAAGTAATCCAATTTTACTACTTATTTTAGTTTAATAATAAATGTTAAAAGCCTAGATTTGTGTAACCTAGATAGAACAGCTAGTCCATCAGATCACAATAATGTTCTATCTCTTTTGGTTCCATTATTAAAATTCCCTTTGATTTGATGCAAAAATCCATTTGGGCCAAAATTTATGGGAAGTATAATTGCTCCACTTGTGAAATACCAACTTTTAATTCCTCAAAATCACTCAATTGATTTTTGCTTCTTCACCATTAAAAGCCCAAACCAATAAGTTTTTGACAAAGGGTTCCTTTCTGCACTAAATATTTCCCTTTCCAAAAATAGACAAAACAGAGAGAGAGATAGAGAACCAATAATTCCAATACATTTCTCAGGCAGAAGAAGCATTTTAGCAGTAAACCCATCTCATTCTCAAGCAGCTGAAAATGTGATTTTTTTTTTTTTAAAAAAAAAAATTAACTAAAAAATAAGAAGAAATGAGGCACAAAAATATTGGAAACAGATGAAAAATATATGAAAGGAATGTTCTACACAACTCCAGAAAGAAAATTTACATTACAAGAAAAAAAAATCAGAAAAAAGAAATTAACATATTATTTTTTTAAAAAAAAAAAACAAAAGAAAAGAAAAAGCAAGAAAAACCCATGAAACAAAAGAGAGAAAGATACCATCTTTGAGACTTCTCATTTTAAAAAAAAACAAAAAACCAAAAACAAAACCCTAAAATTAGGAAGCACAAATCTGCTATTTTTTTGTGATCATAATGTTCGTGAAGGCTTTCCTCTGGCCTCTATTTCAGGCATGTTTGTATCTAACTACAACTCTCTCCTTGTATGTATTTTTTGGGAATGAATCGTCTGTTTTTGGCTCGAGGATGATGAAGGTGCTAAAAGATTATCAACCTAGTTGAGATATTTGGATATACCTTTTGACTCCTCTATCTTAAGTATCTTGTAAAAAAAGAAATTAGGAGGCAGAAATTTGTTCTTCAAATCTAAAGAATTTAAGCAAAAAGAAAAAATCTAAAGAAAATAAAGGAAACCCTAGAGAGCTAGATCTATGTTGATGTTAAAAGAAAAAAAAATTCAAAACTTGAAATAAGCTTAAGATATATACCTCTGAGAAGATGGGAACTTTAGTATAATTAAAGCAGAAAGAGGAAAATTATCTGTTGGATCTGATCTACCATTTCTTCGGTAGATCTTACAAAATCTGAACTGGAATTGATAATTAATTAATTAATTATTAATAATAATAATAATAATAATAAAGAGAGAAAGAAGAGAGAAAGAAGAATGAAAGAAGAAAAAGAGATGAAGGAGCATTTTGTTTCAGACAACAATGCCACAGGGTAACAAAACCCAACAAGGAAACGGAAGCCCTAACGGCGACGGAGAACAGTTAAATAGGGCTGGAAAAGTGGGAGCCCGTTGACGACAACCGTTTAAAATTGTGGCTGTGACTTGGCCATCACAATAACCTTTGGATTCTTTTTATACAATTATTTTTTTTTTTTTTTACGGATTAATTCCAATTTTAGTTTTTTCTTCACATTTCTTTTACAAATTTTATTATACCAACTGTCCTACATCCAAAATCTTCTCATGCCTTTTTTTAATTACAATAATTGGCGTAAGAAAATTTCAACTTTTTATCTAAGAAGATAGTACAGGTTAATTACTTATTATTTATCTCTACTTTTTTTTTTTTACTAAATTCTTATCTTTCTAAATGTAAAAATTAATGTTTAATAGAAGATTTTGGTTTACTAAAAAAAATTATTAGAGATTTCTATGGACTGATCATGAGATAATTAGTATAATTTTTCTAAGAATCACACTATATACAAAGGATACATCAAAATTTCTGCCCAACTTATAGTCAAAATTTGTCAGAAAATTTTAAAAATTTCTAACTTAATTCTTCATTTAAAATATTACTATTTAGAAATATTTTAATAGATCACTTTGATATGTTTATCTCTTCTTTGTTTTCTTTGTCATTATTTTCTTTTGGGATACATCAACTAGATTGACATATCTGTAACACCCGTGTCATATTCCTATTCCACAAGTGATGTGACTTATATTTATCTTCTCTTTTTTTTTATATATAAAGATATTGAAAATTTAACTGATGAGAGTCAAAATATAAAACTCCTAGGAATATTATTTTTAATTTCGTGATTTTTTTAAAAGGATAAATTTATTTTTGCACATTTCTTTTTAGAAGTAAACTTTTTAATGTTTAATATTTGCTTTGTTTTCCTTTTATTTTTAGGAAGGATAAACTATTCATAGAATTTTTTTTGCTTTTAACAGGATATGATTGGGTGAAAAGGGGATTAGTCGATGTATTGGAATATCTCAAATATTCATAGAATATTTGAATCTTTAAATTTTAAATTCAACTAAGTTTTATTATTGTTGTTAAGTCCTTATGATGATTGCCTAAAAGAAAAAAAACAATATTGAATCTTGACCCATTTTTTAAATAAAAAACTAAGAATTAAAACCTCTTCCTTTTGTTTTTGAAATTTGAGTAGCATTTTAAAAATATTCTGAAGAGTAAATTACATTGATAACTAATAAACATAATTAAAAATTAATAAAAAAAATAATTAAAGAATACTAGATGTCAAGGGATTAATAGCGCACCCGAATAACTCAACTAGAAGTAAACCTTTTTAAACCAATTTGAACATACTTCAATTGACTTATGTATATATTTTCAAATTTTCTAAAATACATATGGTTATTACAAAAAAACACTATTTGTAGTAGAAATTATTCACACCATATTATATATTTTAATTTAAAAAGTCCAAAAAGCTGAGAAATTTGCCTCTTCCCAGAACAGTTATGGGCCATCCACTTATTATAAATTAGGTCAAGAAAATTATCCTCTATTTCTTATTCAAGCCAACTGGGTAAATTTTAAAAATAAGGCCAGTGGGCTTTCTTCTGTAAGACACTCTATAAACTATCCCAATACTAAGAGGCAACATATAATTAAATAAATGCCCATCTCTTTTCTATTATATGTATTTTAAAGTTTTGTTCCTAATTAATATATCAAACATGGTCAAGAATTAATTCATTTGTTGGTTGATTTTTTTCTAATACAAACTAGAAACCAATTTACATAAAGTATACATCTAAAGTTCAAATATCTTCTCCTTCCTCCTTACACATTTTTTAAAAGAAATTACATTATTCCAATTTATAATTATATTGAAACTCATGATGTTTAAACTTCCAAAATACAATAAAATCACTTATCAATGCTTAACTTTATAAAGCTTATGAACCAACAAGAGGAAAATTAAAAAAAAAAAAAAAACAAAATTAAAATAGAATTTTTTTATATATATACATTAAAATGTCTGAATTTTTAAATATGAAGTAACCCATTTGCATGTCAAAGAAAATAAAATTTAAAAAAAAAAAAAAAAAAAAAAAAAAACAGAAGGTAAAGGAAAGGAAACCAAAGTCCAACACATAAGAATTAGAGAGAAGGAAAAAAAAAAAAACAATATAAGAAACCAAAGACATGTTTGCTTCAACACTGATCCATTTTTTAATTTAACGTCGTAATAAAATTGTATATAAAAGAAAAAAAATATATATCAGAAGAGAAGAACAAGAAGAAGAGAAGTTAAAAGGGTACCTGAAAATATAAGATGGCCAATGCTTTGAACATAAGCACTTGGAGAACTTCCATGGCCACAAAAAGCACTACAGTTCTGCAAAACAAAACAACAACGTAGTACTTGTACATATTGTTGGAACTTTTCGAACAATTTTTAAAAGATTATTAATGGTCTCTCTTATAAGAGAAAATTAATTAAAATAAAAAGAGATTTGAACTTTTGTAACGTGTCACTTATTCATATACTAGTCTAAATCAATTGATGAATTGCCCATGTGATCAAATTTAAATTAATTCAAAAAGTGTGTATTATTGATATATAATAGTATCCATTACTTGAATAAATTCATGTACTCTAGCAAGGATTTTTCCAATAGGACAATATAAATATATATATATTAAGTACTTTTTAGATTTGATATGATTACATTATAGATTTAAAAAGAAAAAAAAAAAAAAAAAAGACGTGTCTTCTTTGAGGTGTTTAGAATTCGAATGGGAGAATTAAACTCGCTCTCTATATTAATATATAATTGTTTAATTTTTCGAAAATTTGAGCTAAAACTTAGATTATTATTATTAAAAAACATTGTTACAAAATTCCTTTAAATTGAAGAACATGTTAGATGTTACTAGTTCTTCATATGACTCTAATGTTTGGTGGTTTGATTGATTTGATTGATTGAACTATTTGAATTCTTATGAACACCTTAGAATAACAAGTAAAGAATTTTTAAGAAAATAATAAAAAGAAAAAGAAAGAGGAGTTATTAGTTGTGCAGAGGAGATCAGACAAGACAAATTTTACCGAAATTGAAGGCTGCAATCTTGGGAGGACGGATCCGGCAATTATTAATTTTTCATTTTGAATTCAAGAATTCCAACCCCTAAGACAACCTTTGGCTTTAGTTCTTATATTTTGAATCCTTGGAAAAATTAACTGTCAAAATAAATTTTGTTTTACGATAATTGACATAATTTGGGAGGTTCGATTTCTTATTTCCAAAATTGTTATACTAAAAAACTTGTCGTATCAAGTTTAATGGTGAATTTATTTTATCATATTAAAATTTGTATCAAGTTTAATCATAAATTTATACTAGATAAAAATTAAAATTTTTTAAGTTTTGTAATTTAAATCATTTGATTTTTTTCCAAATATCATAAAGATGTTTTTCATTAACCATTCAATGAATTATAAAAAATATATATGATATGAAATTAATAAAGCTTGAAATGACATGGTCATTTGGATTGAGGTTTTCTCAATACCCAGGAATTAAGGATGCCTGAGAATTATATGTATGGGAATAAAATTATTAATAATCAATGATGACTATATTTGGTTGTGCATGGAAAAACAATGCCTGAGAATGGTATGTATGGGAATTAAAGATAACTATATTTGATTGTCTAAAAAATTTTATCAACTTTTCCTGAGAATAAGTAATATATGTGTTTTGTGTTGCATGAGAATATTATTAGATCACCCAGATAAATGTTATTTTTGTTTAAATTGTGTGATCACTTTCAAAATTTTGTGCAATTATAAAACATATAACTAATAAAAAAAAAGTTGCCTTAATTGATTTTAAATAATTAATTTGTGCAGTTTTATTTTTATTATGCAATTATTAAAAACAACCTTAGATAGCTACACTATATTTTATTCCAAAAATCAAATATAACCAATATCAAAGTATAAATACTAAACGTAGACAAAATAAGCATTTATATTACGTCAATATTTGTAGTTACAAACAAGAGTACAGTGCAACATTCATTCAAAATGAAGATACTTAGCAAGCACTAACATGTTGACTCAAAATAAGGAGTACAAGTCATTTGATAAGGGCACCAAATATATATATATATATATATATATATATATATATATCCATATCCATAATTGTCCATGTATAACAGAGACATTCAGAAAATTCAGCAAGAGACCAAGGAGATATATGGATGATCAAATCCTCAATTGAAAAACATGTGTAATTAATCAATGGGTATAGGGTAGGAAGGGAAAGAAGAAGTGAAAACTCATACTTCTCAATGGATATGTAATTCCTTCACTTGTGTGGTTAAAATATTCTAGGAAATGTCTTTTTCAAGATAAATAAACAAAGTCCACCAACCAAACATGGGTTTTCTAAGTCCATTCTCATTTTCACCATCTTTTCCCTCCAACCAAACAGCCCACTAGAATTATAAAAAAAACTTGAAATTTATGAATGTTGATAAAATTATTTAATGGTTAATTTATGTATTATTGTCCAACTTTTTTTAGTGCAAAACTTTATGGTGTTGAAATTATTGAGTTTGTGAAGATATTACCCTTTTTTGGTTAAACTTAGTGGGCAAATAAGTAAAAATTGCACTTAATATTTATTTAAATTTAGAGTCAAATTTGAATTAAATAAAAATTTTATGGTCCAAACTGATTCAATCTAACAAATTTAGAGATATATCTATGTTCGAATTTAGTATTTATTTAAATATTAAAAAAAACACATAAGGCTTCATTTGATAATCATTTTACTTTTTATTTTTTGATTATTTAAAAAAAATTAAGTATATAATTACCACTTTCATATATTGATTTGTGTATGTCTTATTGTTCACATTTAGGAGTATTTTTAAATTTTAAGCTAAATTTTGAAAACTTAAAAAAAAAAAAAAAAATTTCAGTGTTTGGCCAAGGATTCATATATTTACATAGAAAATATGAAATCTATGATCAAGAAATTATATGAAAAAAGCACAATTTTTTTTTTTAAAAAAAAAAAACAAATAATTATCAAATTAGAGTTAAAAATGTCATGTTTAAGATTCAAGGCTAGGTGGTGTAACTTCTAGGTAATTCTTAATTTTGCACTTAATCTTTTAAAACTCTCAAATTTATTTTCAATATATTAAAAAAAAAATTAATTACTTCTTTTCAAGAAAAAAAAAATGTTGAATTTTGTTAAGAAAAATATGTAGTATAGTATCGTACTATTTTGTTATGGTCATATTCGGACTTGGCATAATTATGTAAATATGTTCTTTTATTGTTTTCTAATATAACATGCAATAGATATTGTTGAATATCATTAGATCCCCAATACTTGGAAGAAGGAACAATTATGAACATAAAGATTCATGGATAAAAGAAAACAAGATCTTATAATATAGATCATTAAACAAGTAATTAGCAAAGATGAAAATCTTGAGTTTGTTTGTAATTTTCAACTATACGATTAAAACTGTTTCAACATAAATATAGCTCAAGAATAATTAACATGTATTCTTTTAGAGTTGGATGTTCAAATCTTCATACTCCACAGTTATTTCTTAAAATTTATAATTTAAATCTCTACTTAACATCGTTGAACTATATATATATGCACTAAGATTGAATAATACGGCCAAATCTTGCACTTGAAGGAGCATGAGATCTATTAAAACATAGTATGTCAAAGGAAAAAAAATCTTTAATGAAATCGTCACAATAATGTAATTGCTTTTAATAACCATTAGATAATCTAGATTATTAATAATTAACGATTAGATATAAATTTGGGATACTTTTATCTTTTTTTTCTCATACATCCAACCATTTAAAATGGTCAATTACATCACTAAGAATAATTTATCATGCCAAACAGTTATATGCAAATCTTGAACTTTTCTTAATCTCTTCTTTTGAAAATTTATCTATATATAAATTAATGGTAGGTTGCTTACACAAAGTATATAGTTTTAGCTTTGGTTTATTTTGATTCCCTGGCTTCCATTAATTATAATTTTCTAGCTTAAATCATCATAGCAAATCCATCCCTTTAAAAAGAAAGCATTTAAGGATATCTTTGCTACTAAAATATAAAATCATTTAACGGAAGAAACCCATAAGATTAATTGGACTAATTAACTCATTGGATCAATTATTTTGGATTTGGGATGTGATGAAGACGTTAAGAGTGTGTCGACCTAGTTGAAATATTTGGGGGCGTCTACTGATTCCTCAGACATCGTATATATTGTTTAAAAAGAAGATCAAAATGAATAATTTTTAAGGTTCATATATAAAGTTACAAAGAACCTAAGAACTTGGTGAAGCTATGCTATAAAAACTAAGTTGAAAATAGGAAGTAAAAGTAGCTTGTGGATCCAAAGCTAAGAAAGCAATGCACAAAAAGGGAACATCTAAAATGATATAGTCTCTTCAATTTCAAATGAAGAACATAAACACAGTCATAAAAATAGGAATTTTCTTTTTATGAATAGTATAAACTATATACTACACAAATATCTTTATATACTTAATTTTCATCTTTCATTTTTATGCATTTTTAAATTCATATATATTTTTTAAATATGTCATAGTTTGTGAATATATATGCTCAACTTAAGATGCTGAATTATTCTCATTTATCTGAATTGGTAAAGGTCAATCCTTGGTCTATATATTTACTATTAATAATCTTATGAGTAATTAACATGAGCTCAAAATTTTAAAACTCACTTTTCAAATTAAATAAATTCATTTTGTTTAAAGCTCATGGTATATAAATTTAGACAAATAAATTGTGGGGTAGTTCATATATCTTGTAAAAATTGTGAGATTTTTAACATATTCTTTAAGATAGTGTCTCGTTGGAGGCATCATTCTTGAATCAGATATCGTTAATTTTTGGATTGAATATCCGTTTGGATTTCAAAAGCTTTGAAATCATATTAGATAAATACAAACTTCATCTCAAATCAATCGATAATAAAAAGAGTAACTCAGATCTTTTAAAGATGGTGAGATTCTTGTGTCTTTAGTTAGAATAATACACCATATTTATTATGGTCATGATAATAGGTACACTAAAGATGTGTGGCCTTTGTGGTCTTATTGTATTAGGGAAAGACCTTCTCAATGTTATAACATACGCACTGGTTATAGACCAATCATGAACAAAAATTTGTTCGAGAGACAAATTATTAGTCACGCTATGATAAAAGGGAAAAGATAGGAATTCTTCGAGGAGATGTTTGATCTAAAGAGTTGGAAGAGTAGGAATTGGGAAAATTCGAGATTTTACCATTCTCTGGACCTTACAATTTCATTCCTTGCCTCAAACGATGAACGAAAGCAAAATCGAAGTCTGTGGAAGAAATAGCAAAATCTGATAATGTGGTTGGAAAAATTAGGGATGTTTTCTTGGAGAGAGGGTTTGTTACTATTAGGTGTCAGCTTTGTGTAATGTAGTTTCTTCCTCACCTAACATCTCCCCTTTGTCCCTCTCATTGGCCCTTCAAAAAAATAAAATAAAATAAAACAAAACATAGTTGTCCTTTCTCTTGAAGGCTCTTCAATTTTATTGGTCCAAGGATGTTCCCAAATAATAATTTTGCAACTAATTTTCTATTCTTTGTATTAATTAATTTCATCCCTATTAGACATGATGTTTCTCGAGATAGAGATATATAACGTTACATATTGATTCCTAAAGTTAAAATTTCTTTTTTTTAATTAGTTCAACAAGTATAGATACAAAGATTCAAACCTCTTACATCGATAATATATATTTTAAGATAATTAAATCATGTTCATGTTGAGAAAGAAAACTGAGCTATGACCTTATTTATATAAGGATTCGTGATCCTATACTAATTCAACATTGTAAATGATATATAAAATGAGGGTATAAGAAGTGTTAAAATTATAATATAAAGGTTGATGTTAGGCTCTACAATTGATCTATGAAGAATGTGGTCAAAGGTAAGAACATGGAAAGGGATAAAGTTAGATTTTGTGGGATATGTATTCAAATTATATATGTATATCAGAGATTCAGAGCATGCAAGTCAAACCCATGACTGAAGTCTTGCAATAACTTTGGTTCATATTTCAAATGCTTGTCAATTCTATTGGCTATATCTTTCATTCTCTTTTAGAATAGCCAACAGTTTGAGATGTTAAAGTCATGGTTCATATAAAAGTTGTGTACATCAATAATAAGAAAAGAGTTTCTGATATTCACAATTCATAAAATTTGTCTATATATATTAAGGGATGAAACCTTGAGATGGACAATGCTTTAAGATGAAATGAGAGAATAGATTAGTTTAAATACTCAAATTGCTAATTTGTGCTTAAATTCTCCCTACTTTGTATTATATATTCCATATATATAACTCACTCGTGAAATAAAATTGGTCTTATTTGAGATCCATAAACATTGGCATGGTCAAATTCCTCCAATAGAAATCGAGTCTTTCCTTTGGAAGTGGCCAGGCCTCTAAATCCTCATGATGTTGATTTGTTTGTTAGTGTTTGTTGTTTGAATTTAAATTCTTTTTAATTTCAAAGAAAAAACTTGTAAAATATGAAAAAAAACATATATATATACTTTTTCTAAAGAAATGAAGATTGGAGATTCTTATATGTTATCTTTAAAAATGAGATATCTCAAGCATATAAATACAACGACCTTGCTCTTTTAAGTATATATTAAATCGAGTAGATTGAGCAACCATTCTACAATCATATCATTGATATAGAACATTATACACACAAATGTTTAATTGAATCCCCATCTTCATTCTTCTTTTGCAAACATTTGCCACCCTCACATCAACAAAGTAGAGAATTATGTAATTATAACATCAATTGAAACTTGAAGTAGTGATTTTTAGGATAGTTATACATTTTTAAGAAATGGGTTGTCAAAAAAATCATTACTTTGGAAGAGGGATTGAAGAAAAAGGAAGATTTTTCAATGGTTTTAAATGGTGATGGAGTAAATTGTTGGGCCCTCAAGTGAATGAGCAGTTGACACTTGACACGTTTATGCAGAAGAAAAGTAGGGATAAGAGAATCTGGTGGCTGTTCTGAAATAATGCAATATCCAATGGAACAAACAACAAAATCTAAATACTGATTTTGTGTAATTCAATTTTTATTTTAGCAATTTAATTATTTATTTTGCAGTGTGTGATAGAGTAGCCTAACCATCAACATTTATTGTAAAACTCAAACAGTCTACTAAAAGATTTCTGTAAACCTAACACGTCTCTTCTGTCCTTTGTTTTGACTAAATTTTCACTTTCTTTTTCTTTTTTTTTTTTTTTGTTTTTTTCTTTTTCCTTTTGTTGTTCTAGTACCTTCTTTGTTTTTTGTTCTTTTTATGCATAAAATTAATGTTTATTCCTTCGGTTCTACTGTCACTCGACTTTTGGATCTTGCTTTGATCTTTGTAGTGAGAAGAATGGCGGGCCAAGCATTTTAAAGCAACTAAGAGAAATTTAGAGAAATAATTGTTGATTTGAACTCTTCATATATAAATCTTCCAATTCTAAAAATTTAGAGAATTTTTTCCGATAACATTGTGAATGTTAATCAACTAAGATAAGAGAGATGCAATTTTTTCCTCCTACATGAAAAGGATGAAAAATCGAGGCTTATGATTGTAGCGTTGTGCTGCCCTGAGAATATCTATTCCTTAGTTAATCTAGTGATGTGGAATATTTTTCTTTTATCTAATCAAAAACCACTCATGAAGTATAGTGGTAGTTACAAACCTTCAAGCTTTCAATTATAAAATAAAAATTGGTCCTTCAAACTTTTACGTGTTAAATTGCATCCTCAAATTTACAATAGTAGAAATTGGACCCCCAAATGATAGAAATTGAACCCTCAAACTTATACAATTGTTACAATTTCTACGATTTCTGTAATTGTATAAGTTTGAGGGTCCAATTTTAATATTTCTGTAAGTTTGAGGATATAATTGCAACTATTATCCTATTTTAAGGATACTTTTTACAATTTTCCCCCAAAAAAAATGACTTATTAATGAGTCAAGTCAATTTGAGCATAATGCAATAAACAAATGTACTTTCTTCTTCAAGTCCTAAGGCTCAATCCTTCATCCAAAACAAAATAAAACTATTCAAGGCCCATTTGTGGATATGTACGCTAGAATTCTTCTGTTGAAGTCTTCAATCTTGCAGTAAGAAACTTCTTTTTGATCGGTACAATTGATACCCAAAAGCTGGCCCAGTTGATATGGAAATGGCATTATGATTAATAGGATTGGAGTAAATTAAGATGTCTGATTATGATTAAGATTAATTTTAATAAAATTAAGATTCATTTCCTAAATTTATTAAACTTAGGGTTAGTTTCTTTGATTAATTAAAATTAGGATTAGTTTACTTCCAATTCTATATAAAAAAAAAAAAAAATTTAAAAAAAAATCTCATGAGAATCTTTTATTCAAAATAAAGACGGTTTTATTCCAAAAGATTTCTCCTTTTATCTTTTAGGTTATATCATCTTTCAAGTTTCACCCAATAGGTTAAACCGTGCACTTGGAACTCTTCTGTCTAGCCTGATTTTGGGATTCCATTCATTCACTGTAGCCGAATCTAAGGTTGTTTGTAGCCACCATTCTAAGGTTCCAACTAATTGAATTATGCGCAATTGTGACTAGAATGATTTATCTTCATTTCAATGTAAGCAGATAATAACAAAAGAAATGATAACTTATGTACTGCTTTGTGATGGAGGATAAAAAATGTCAAGAATAACTCGCAGTGAAGAATTGTGATAAAGGAGGGACTTTGATTGATTGAATTTCATTGTGCTATATCACAGAGCTCAGATTATATACCTAGCCTCGAAGAGGATTAAGGTTGAGAGCCAACAATTGGGAAGGATTTCAACTAATGTAAGAAGAAGAGCTGATTACATCCATTATGAATTGTTCAGCGTCCGATTTTTGAATTTAATTCTAAGTTTGGGGGCAGCAGAAGTAGTACCTTCTGATGCCTCGGGCTTACTATGAACTCCTACTATTAATCTTGATCCACTAGGTTCGTTTGCTTCCAACTGCACGGGTGTTGACTTGGTTGGTGGTTCTTTTATTCGAGGCATTGCAATTGGCAGTGGCTTCACCTCTTCAATCAATAGCTTTGCCATCTCTTTTTCTTTTTGTTTCTTCTCTTTCTTCAGCCGTTTGCGCTCAATGTATTCAGGATCGTTGCGATGTTCTTTATGTTCTCGTTTACGTTTCTTTTCTTTGTCTTTCTTCTTCTTTTCCTTTTTCCCATGGCGAGAGTGCGAAGAGGCTAAGCCATGATCATGCTGTGGTAAAGAAAGTGTCTGAAGACTTGCATACTTCTGTGCATCAGCATCAATATTGTTATCTTGTATGATGCTCGATGACGAAGGATCTTCTGGCTGAAAATGTCCAAAAGCCCTACTGGAATCAGCCGTGCATTGGAACTCCTTCTCGAGTTCGTCACCATAACTTGTAAGTTTTGCACTGCCAATGCTGGCTGTCATGTGAGACCCGCGATCGTGACAGGAGTTAACTTCCTCTAGAATATGGTTGCTGATACTTGTAGCCTCAGCAATATTTCTTTGGGGTGCGTCAACAGAAACGGAACTACTGGGACCAACATCTGTTTCACGAGGTGCAGCATGAGATCTTTCAGTGGTCAGATTATCAGCATCTGCTCTACTTGTAGCAGCAGACGATCTGACTTTGATCTTAACAACCGGCAACTTCCTCTCGTGACTGTTGGAAACAGAGGCTGCTTCTCTGGGAGCTTCTGCTATTGCCCTAGCTTGCTTAGGAACCTCTGCAATTGCTCCTCCTTCCTTGGAAAGCTCGGGAATTGCCAAGCTGTCAGGCCTTAGTGTAGGAGTATGAAGTGGTTCTGATGACAGAGTTGCTGGAATATACGGCATAGGCGCCACTGCAGAGACTGATGATGGCTCTGGTGGATTGAATTCAGGAATGAGAGAAGTTAACATCCTCTTCTGTTCACTGCAAGTTCCCGTGTCACCCATATGCAATGTTTTATATTCTCTAGGAACTCCATAAAGTGTTGGGGGCCTGAAAATGAAGTAAAAAGAGAGTTTATACGAAACGATGCTTTGTCAAAAAAGGAATACAACAAATAAATAAATAAATAACAAAACCGTTGACATCATTAAGGTCAGACTAATACATAACAAACATTAGCATAGCCCTAGACCATGTTTTATCAGACTAATACATCAAAGTCCATCATGCTATATTCTCTAGGAAATCCATACTGATGGTTATATACAAAACCAACACAGGCGCTACTAAAGACAGCTTCAGTTAAGTAAAGAGCATCTCTTCTTAGTGCAGGAACATTAAGGTCAGACTAATTGAATACAGTAGAAAAATGTAAGGAAAATGTCAATAGCAGACAGAACCGTAACGTGCCCTCTCATGAAGACTATTGGAGAAGCCGATGACACTTATCCCCAAAGATCCACTTGAAACAAGCTTGGATACATAGTAGCGGAAAATGAAGACGCACAAGTTAAATCTATTAGACCTACCAACGATTTAAAGCATTACTTGGCATGTTAAGCCCATTTGTCTTCTGTTTGTCACAGAAACATGGTCAGGGGGATAAAAATAATAGAAAAAAAAAAGGAAAAAAAATACAATAATTAAGTACAAAACAGTAAAGCTTGCATTGAACTACGAGTGAGAGCAATTATGTATTCCCGTCTCTACTCAATTCAACGCTTGGGTTACCAGGGAAAAGGGTACCCACCTTCCTGCAAGGACTTGTAAAATACAGAACAAGTAGTGACGAAGATAGACATTGTTAAATGCCATCTGGCCTTCAAGTAGGAGGAGCAAAGCAACAAGAGTGTCATTATTGACTACATCATTTGAATCAGATCTTCGCATTATCTGACATAAACGCATAACTTGGACCCCCAGCTTCACTTGCCCTGCAATATGAGAACTTTCTTTCTTACGCTTAGAGAAAACCCATTTATATGGAACAAATAAATGGAATGGTCATTTGAATGAACGAATAATTAAACAAAACAAGAGATCAAAAGCATAGAAGACTAGGGATAACTTGAAGAGTATATGGTGGTGGTGATGGTGGGGGGGGGGGGGCGGCGAGACAGAAAGATGAATGGCAGAATCAAACCTCGCAAGGAACTCTCTTCTTCTAAATATTTGATAAACAACAACAATGCTGCATCAATTCCGTTGCAGTGGTACTCAAGATCGAGAAGCGCTCGGGTTGCCTCAATTCGAACTTGCCACATGGAACTAAAATCTCGAAAAGGTCTTATCAGTTCAGAAATACGATCCTGTAGGAAGTTTAAAATACAATATGATACTCTTGTGGAATAGAATATCATTATAAAGTGCACCTCTTGACTAATAATATGAAGGCAAGAAAAAACTTACAAGAGAGAGAAGTCCAGATAGTTTCAGTGCAATCTGGGTTAAGGTTCTGATGCAGCTAATAGTCAAGATCCCGTTATAGCTAGGCATCAGCCTGTCACATATCATTTAGAGATGCATAAGATCTAGTTTCTTCATAAACACACTCCATATAATCAAATACCAATAGGTTGACCAACCTGTCAAACTGCAAAAGTCTATCAATCCTTTTAAGAAGCGATGCTAAAAAGAGAATGCTCTGCAATTTATCAAGGAAGAAAAATAAAAGAAATTAAAACAAGGGTCTAGGTAGAGAAAGAAACATGGCCAATAAAAGCAGAGGCAAAATGACTTATCTAAACAAATAGGTTAATTTTATTAAGGGCTCATTGGAAACTGTTGATTATTTCCCTTTTAGTGATATTCTCCATTGTATTTTTTGTATTATATTTGCTGTATCTTATTTTATTATATCTACTGTATTTTTACTTTTCCTTATTTCTAATGGGGTGTTCTTCTATTTAAGAAACTCTTTCCTCCTAAGAGAAATAAGAGAGAGAAATATTTTCCAGCGCATTAAATTTTTTGAAACCCCAAAAAAAACCTTAAAAACCCTAATTTTCTGAAAAAACTTAAAAAAAAAAAAAAAAAACAAGCCTAGCCTTGCTGCCGCTGCCGCCACCGGTCGTCTCTTCGCAGCTGCCACTCTCTTCCACAGGTCAGCATTCGCGATCTACCTACAGCGCGTCTCTGCCCTTGCAATTTCGCATCTCTGCCCTCACAAGTTCGCGCCTCTTCAGACTTGACTGCAGGTTATCTTCATCAGCCGATCTCGTCTGCATTGTCGTCCGTTGCTTTCTGCCGCTCACCACCGCAATATGTCGGACATTAAGACACCTATTGCTAAAGTCATCAACAATTGCATCCATTCCAACGGACCCACTGTTCAAATAACTACCATTCAACTTAATAGGGAAAATTTTCTTCGTTGGTCCCAAAGTGTTCAGATTCGTGGACAGGGGAAGATTAGTTACATCACTAAAGAAACAATCGCCCCTAGCCCAGATGACTTCATTTGTTGTGTAGGACGCTGAAAATTCCATGATCATGATTTGGCTTGTAAATTCCATGGTTGAAGACGTTAGTTGTAACTATATGTGTTACTCTACTGCCAAATAATTATGGGATAGTGTGATTCAAATGTATTCTAATTTGGATAACAAGTCACAGGTGTTTAAGTTGAATTCTAAATTGAATGATATACAACAAGGAAGCCAATCAGTTACACAAAACTTTCAGTCCCTATTTGGCAAGACCTTGATCTCTACGCAGCTGCCCACTCTCTTCCGCCGGTCAACATTCGCGATCTACCTGCAATGCGTCTCTGCCCTTGCGATTTCGCATCTCTGCGCTCACAAGTTCGCACCTCTTCTAACTCGACCGCAAGTTATCTTCATCGGCCGGTCTCTATTGCATTGTCGTCCACTGCTTGCTACCACTCACCGCCACAATATGCCAGACATTAAGACACCTATTGCTAAAGTCGTTGACAATTGCATCCATTCCAACAGTCCCACTGTCCAAATAACCACCATTCAACTTAATAGGGAAATTTTTCTTCATTGGTCCCAAAGTGTTCGGATGTATATTCGTGAACAAGGGAAGATTAGTTACATCACTAAATAAACAATCGCCCCTAGCCTAGATGACTTCATTTGTTGTGTGGGATGTTGAAAATTCCATGATCGTGACTTGGCTTGTAAATTCCATGGTTGAAGACGCCAGTTGTAACTATGTGTTACTCTACTGCCAAGGAATTATGGGATAGTGTGATTCAAATGTATTTTGATTTGGGCAACAAGTCACAGGTGATTAAGTTGAATCTTAAATTGGATGATATACAACAAGGAAGCCAATCAGTTACACAAAACTTTTAGTCCCTATTTGGCAAGACCTTGATCTCTTTAATATGTATGACCGGAAACAGGAAATCTACAGAGAACCAAAAGCACTATAAGAAAACTGTTGAAGATGGTCGCATTTACAAATTCCTTGTTGGTCTCAATGTTGAGTTTGATGACGTTAGAGGTAGGATACTTGGGAAAACTACTTTTCCAACTATTAATGATGTGTTTTCTGAAGTTCGTAGGGAAGAAAGCCACAGGAATGTTATGATCGGAAAAAAAAAACTATTGATTAAGTTGAATGCTCTGCATTGGTGACAAACTGAAGGCGTCTGATCAATCCAACAAGCCACTTGAAAAGTCTCGTGTCTGGTGCGACCACTGCAATAAACCTCAACATACGCATGAACTTGTCGGAAACTTCATGGAAAAACTGCAAATTGGAAAAGTTCTAAGCAAAGTGAGAGGAATTCCCATCAGCATACCTCTAATGCTAATGTTCTTGACTCCAGCCCATTTACTGAAGAGCAGATTGATCAAATTCTGAAGATGCTAGAGACCAATTCATCATCTGGTAATCCTAGTGTTTACTTGGCACAATCAAGTACTTGTTCTCAGGCTCTCTCTTGCCTCAATTCCGAAGCCTTTGATCATATGACTAGCTCCTCTTGTTTATTTGATTCATATTCCCTCGTGTATTGCAATGAAAAAATTTAAATTGTCAATGGTAGTTTCACCTCTATTGCATGAAAAGGAACTATTCCTTTGACTATAAAACTTACATTATGATTTGTTCTTCATGTTCCAAAATTAGCTTGCAATTTGTTATCTTTTAGTAAATATCTTTTGTGAAACTCATTGTATCTTCCAGGATCAGGACTCGGGTGGACGATTGGGCGTGCTAGGATGATTGATGGTCTCTATTACTTTGATGAAGTTTCAGCTAGTCATAAAAAAGTTCAAGGTTTGTGTAGTGTTTGTTCTCCTTCTGCTAAAGAAACTATCATGCTTTGGCATCGTAGATTAGGACATTCAAATTTCTTCTACTTAAAATATTTGTTTCCCGGTTTATTTAAAGGATTTGATTGTTCAATTTTTCATTGTGAAAGTTGTATTTTTGCCAAACATCATCGGTCCACTTATTTGCCTAGACCTTACAACGCTTCATCACCTTTTTCCTTAATTCACACACTGATTTTTGGGATCCGTCTAAAGTTTTGATTCATAGTGGTAAGTGTTGGTTTGTTACCTTTATAGATGATCACACTTGTCTAACTTGGCTCTATTTGTTAACAAAAAAGTCAAGGTCAAAGAGGTTTTTGTTCGGTTTTACAATATGATTGAGACTCAATTTCAAACTAAAATTCGTATTCTTCATTCTAATAATGACACTGAATATTTTAATAAACAATTAACCAATTTTTTACAAGATAAGAGTAATTTTCATCAAGCTACATGTCGCGATACTCCTTAGCAGAATGGCATAATTGAGCGAAAAAATACACTTAGTTGAAGTTGCTCGTGCCCTTATGTTTTCTATGAATATTCCAAAATATTTGTGGGGTGATGCTTGCATACCTAATAAATCTCATGTCGTCTAAGGTTTTGAATTTTAAAACTCCTCTGAGTCACTTCCGAGAGTGTTTTCCTAATGCCCGACTGTATTCTGACTTACCATTAAAATTATTTAGGGGTATTGCTTATATTCTTACCCTACTCTTTCTAACACTAAACTTGATCCTCGAGCCATTAAATGCATTTTTTTAGGCTATGTCTCTCATAAGAAGGCTTACAAATGTTGTGATCCTTTGACCAACAAGTATTTTGAAAGTAGGATGCGTCTTTTTTGGAAAATCAACCATATTTTAGCCCAAATTCTCTTCAGGGGAGACATCCAACCTTGAAGATAATTTTTGGGACACTTCACCTCTCCCAAACATCACTTGTTCTGAAATTATAAGTTCTAGTCCTTCAATGCCAAAAGTTGGAAGTTCTTCTTTAGGGGGAAAGACACTACAAACTGACTTGACAGGTCAAAATCTTGAACTTCAAGTTTATACTAGAAGAAACTTGACTCAAAGAGAGTGAGATCAAACAATTGACTTATTGCAAGACCATGGTCCGATGAATGATCTTGAGGATCCAGGTATTAGACACTCTACTTCTATTTCTCCTGGTTCGCCTTCTCATAATCCTTTACCTGATGTCTCTGATCTTGATATTCCAATTGCCCATAGGAAAGGTACTCGTAAATGTACCAAATATCCCATTGCAATCTTTCTTATCATAGATTGTCTGTCATAAAATAACCAAGTCTTCACATCTAAAATAACCAACCTATTTGTTCCAAGGAATATTCAGGAGGCTCCAAATGATTTGAATTGGAAACTCAGTGATGGAAGAGATTAATGCACCGAAACAAAATTGCATATGGGACATAGTTAAACTACTAAAATATAAGAAAACAGTAGGATGCAAATGGGTGTTCACTGTAAAGTGTAAAGCTGATGGAAGTATTGAATGGTACAAGGCCAGATTGGTGGCCAAGGGGTTCACTCAGACCTATGGAATTGATTATCAAGAAACATTTGCTCCGGTTGCTAAAATTAATTCTAACAAAATTCTGCTTCTATTGCAAACAATTTAAATTGGCCTCTTTATCAACTTGATGTTAAAAATGTCTTCCTTAATAGGGATCTTAAAGAAGAGGTGTTTATGGATTTGCCACCTGGTTTTGAGGTGGATCTCGGGATTAATAAAGTGTGCAAATTAAAGAATCATTATATGGTCTTAAACAATCTTCTAGAGCATAGTTTGAATGTTTGGGAAAGGCAGTCACTAGCTATGGATTCAGTCAAAGTCAAGCTGATCATACTATGTTTTATAAATATACTAGAAATGGCAAGATTGTTGGGTTGATAGTGTATCTTGATGATATCATACTTAAAAGTAATAATGAGACAGGACTGAATATCTTGAAGAAAAAAACTTGTTAATGATTTCGACCTGGGATCCTTGAAGTATTTCCTTGGCATGGAAGTTGTCAGGTCCAAAAATGGCATTCTTGTCGACTAAAGGAAGTATATTCTTGACCTACTGAACGAGACACGTTTACTTGATTACAAGATAGCAGAAACTCCCATTGAGCAGAATTTAAAATTGGTAGCTGCAACTAAGAAAGATGTAAAAAAAAAGGAAAAGTACCATAAACTTGTAGGGAGACTCATACACCTCTCTCACACATGTTCTGACATTGTTTTTACAGTTAGTATGGTAAGTCAGTTCATGCATTCTCCCGAGCCCATTCACTTTGACACAATTTATAGAATTTTGAGATATTTAAAAGGTACTCCATGAAAAGGTATATTATTCATGAAGTATGACCACCTACATGTTGAGGTTTACACTGATACTGATTGGGCAGGTAGCACGACTAATAGAAGATCCACTTCGAGTTATTACTCTTTTGTTTGAGGAAATTTGGTTACTTGACGAAGTAAAAAACAAAGTGTGATTGCAAAAAGTAGTGTTGAAGCATAATTTAGGGCATTAGCCCATACTATTTGTGAAGGCGTATGGATAAGAAGAAGTTAGCAATTTCCATTATCCACGATCCAATCCTTCATGATAGGACAAAACATATTGAAGTTGATAAACACTTCATAAAGGAGAAGCTTGATGCAAGAATAATATGTATCCCCTACCTTCCGATAACATAGCAAATTGTAGATGTGTTAACTAAAGGTCTTCCAAAGTGGTAGTTCAACAATTTGATTGACAAGCTGGCCATGAATGATATCTTCAAATCAGCTTGAGGGGAAGTGTTGATTATTTCCTTTTTAGTATTTTTGCATTATATTTGTCGTATCTTATTTTATTATATTTGCTGTATTTTTATTTTTTCGGGGTGTTCTTCTATTTAAGAAACTCTTTCCTCCTAAGAGAAATAAGAGAGATTAATATTTTCCAGCAAAAACACCCACCCATGAAAGACCACACAGATGTACAGTAACCCCATTACCAAAAAGGAACATAAAGGTTGAATAGGGATTGCAGAACAAGTGTAATAATAAATGGGTTTTGGGAATGTAGTCATTTATATTTTAGAGCAAGTAGATTGCCTTGAAATGGCGGTGTCCACATATATGAGCAAAGATTGTTCTGGTGGTTTAAGAAGACGAGATTTCCTCTTAAGTTGAGAAATTCTCGAGCTAAATTTGGTGCAAGGATGACGAAGACAAAGGTTTAGGAAACAAACTTCACGTTTTAAAACAGAAAACAGAAAACAAATTTGTTATCAAATGGAACTTTTGTAACTACGATGGCAACCATCCATTAGATTTGAAGTGGGCAAAATACTAAAAAATTCAGCACTGGGTGCAGTCATATAAACAATAACTAAGAGATAGAAAATTAAGTTCTACAACATATCATATCAAGAAACTATCAAATGATACAAGCAGAGAAGAGTACATTCCAACCTGTTGCCCAAATTCAAGCTCACCAACTGACTGGACTAGTGCAGCCAACCAGAAAACATCAGAGTACGGATTCCCATTGTTGTCGTTGTACTACCAAAATACAAAGAAATTGGTATTTAAAAATGAATCACAAACAAAATTTTGAAAAAAAAAAAAAAGGAGAGGAAAAGAAACATAATATCAAAAAGAAAATTAAGTTATAATTTTTATGCTACCCCAACTACATGCAGAGGTTGTTTAAAAATAAAAAGAATAATAATAATTATAATAACAGTGGTCATCATAAGATAACGATTCTCTTTTTGGCATTCCCCGAGAAAAGTCTAAAAATTACCCCAAATCTTCAGTTTATATTCCCCTATTGAAATTTCAAAGTACTAGCGCATTTTTGTGATGTAGCATCGTTTTAAAATGTTGTATCGCCATATTCCTCAGAGCCATGTGAATATTCCCCCGCCACATACTAAAAACATTGTTCAAAAAGAAAACTTCTGAGGTGTCTTCTTTGGCGCCTCTGTCGAATGGATTTCATAACTGTCATGAGCCTTGAAATTCTTGGTTTTTTTTTTAAGATAAGAAACATTTAATTGATGAATGAAATAAAGAGAAACTCCAACATCAATAGGTGATTTCAACACCAATTGGAAATTAAATAAGATAAACTTAAATGAGTAAATGGGTGGTTAGTTTTGCACCAATAAAAAACAATGGCAAAACCAAATCCAACAATCTATCAAAAGAGGAAAAAGAATCTCTGAATAAATGGCCATTGCACTCAGTCCAAAGGAATTCTTGAGTTTGGACCACTGATCCTTTCTAGTGTGTTCTCTCATTACTCCATTTTGCCCAAATTAAATGCCATTGTTTCTTCCAATTCCTCCTATTTCCTCTTTGGAAGTCAAAATCCCCAAAAAGTTAACATTTTTTACCCGGCTGGGGAGGATTAACACTGTTGACTTTACCCAGAGGTCTATGTTAGGCCTCAATGATGTGTTGATGCGGTTGTGCTTCTGAGGATTTTTTTCTTTTTTCTTTTTCTTCTTCTTTTTTTTTTTTAATAACAATTTTTTTTTTTTTTGCTTCTGAGGATTTGAATCATCTACTACGGATTTGCTACTTGCCGTTTCAATTTGGGATAAAGGGTTGTCTGTTACATGTCACCCTACCCTATTTAGAGAAATAAGAGAACGTTTACATGAATTCATAGTTCTGGGGGAAGGTGTGGTCCAAGGAGTCCATGGATCATTTTAGTATCTCTTTATGGTGTTTTGTAATTACCCCTTGTTTTTAATTCTCAACAATTGAAGACTTCTTTTAATGGAAAAAACAACCGCTCTTCGAGGAAAAAAAAATGAAAGAATATAAGGGCTTATATTCTTTGGTCAAATGCGGTTAAAGCCATGATTTCAGAAATATGGTTTGAGCAAAACCAAAGAGTATTCCACAACAAGGCTACTGAATGGTCAGACAGTTTTGGTTCAGCCCGCTTATTAGCTACCTCTTAGTGCTCTCAGTCCAAATTTTTTTGCTGATTATTCTATTCAGAACATTTTGCTCAATTGGAGTGCTTTTATACCTTCTTTATAATCAACTAGTAGCCTCTATTTTTGTTCGTTAGTTTCATCTTGTAAATGGATATGATGAGGGTGCTATGGAGGTATCGACCTAGTTGAGATGTTCTCGTGCACCAACTGATCCATAGAACTTCGAATTATTATAATTATCTCGTATTGTTGTATCTCGAGCATTGTATTTTGAGCAATTAGTCTCTTTTCATTATATCAGTGAAAAGTTTGTTCTCTTCAAAGTCGAAGCCTAAAGAGGAACATGAAATCTATCGAAGGACCAAGCATTTGAAGAATCGCTCTCCAAACCTTTATTTTTATTTATTTATTTTATTGAAAACAACTTTCATTGAGAAAGAGTGAAAGAATACAAGGGCATACAAAAAAAATAAGCCCACAAAACAACCCACTAGAGAAAGGGTTTTCAGTTAAGTAAGATGTTGCCTAGTGAATAATTACAAAAAAAAAAAAAAAAAAGAGAGAGAGAGAGAGAGCGCGCTTCGGAACCGAAGCCTAAAGCGAAACATGAAACCTCACTAAGGACCAAACCTCGTTAGGGTCCTTGTCCAACCGTCTAAACACCCTCTCACTCTAAATGTCCCACAAAGCAGCGCACACCCCACCAGACCACAACAAATGAGCCATCTCTCGACAGATGGAGGAGGAACTCCTCGATCATCGTTCGAATATCCCTCTAGCCAACAATTTGAATATCAAACTCTTGCAAGAAACAACTACACATAGACCTCGCAAACTGGCAACCCCAAAGAAGGTGATTTTCCTTCGCCTTCCAATAGAGAATACAGCAAAAAGGACCCTTAACGGATCCATCTTCTTAGCAAGCCTATCCAAAGAGTTCAAACAATTAAGCAAAACCTCTTAGTAAAGAACCTGATTTTCTTTGGTATCTTCATCTTCCAAACCACATCAAAAACCAACTCACTAACAGGAGAGAGATCCAGCAACATTCTACATAACGATTTACAAGAAAACCCATCCATAGGATCAGCTATCCACATGTGAACATCCCTTCTCCCCTCCCTAAAATTGCACCTTTCCAACAAAGAAAGAAAAGAGGTCACCTCCATTGTCTCCCTATTGAACAAATGGCAACTAAAACCGAAAGAAAAGGACACAGAGCTCCCCGACCAAACCAAAAAGTCATAGACCGGACGGTTTTTAAAGGAAGACAAGTGATAAAGATATAAAAATGCAAAGCAAAGGGGACTATCCCCAACCCACCGATCTTCCCAAAAATACATTTCCTTACTATCCCCCAATATAACGAACCAAATGGGAAAAGGAAGCTTGATCATTATATCTTTCCAAGGATTCCAGCGTGTGCCCTTAACCCCCTTCACCACCCAATCAAAGGAATGAGTACCATGCTTACTCACAATGATTCTATGCCACAAAGATTTGAATTTAGGGGCAAAACGCCAAAGCCACTTAGCCAATAGAGCTTTGTTACAAACTTTTAAATGTTTTACCATTCCTCTCTCCCTAAAGATCACACAAAATAGCACAAACCTGACTAGCCATGAAAACTAGCCTAAAAGGAAAATTTGGGAAACTTCCTTCCCAACCCTATGATGGGCAAGCTTGAAACTGGAAGTCTAAAAAGGCTAAGCCAAACAGATCTTGCATACTCACACCTCCAAAGAGGTAAAGAATATGCTCGAGGTTATCATCTACCTTCCAAGAGAGAATAACAGAATGGGCCAATAAGGGAAACTTCCTCGAAAGTCGATCCAAATTATTAGCTTGACCATGTAACACCTGCAAGTTAAAGAACCTAACCTTCTATGGAATCTTTATCCTCCACATAGTAGAAAAGATAGACACACTGTTAGGAGAAAGGTCCAATAAACAACGAAAGAAGGAATTACAAGAAAGACCACCCAAAGGGGTAAGGAGTCCGAACCCTTCCCTTCCCAACCTAAAGTCAACCTCTCATATCAAAGACGGGGGAGAGGAAACATCCACCGCTTATCTATCGGTCAACACATGACAGAAACCAAAAGAAAAAGAGACCTAGCTTCCAGATCATACCAAAAATCAGCCACCAAACGATTTTTAAAAAGAGCTCCCTACGTAATTGGACCACTAGAAATTTTTTTGTAACTTTTTTGTGTTTCTCCTTTATTTTTTGGTTGGATTTTATTGCCTTCCCCTTTTTACTGACTGCTTTATTCCAAGTTATCAAATCTTGGTTTGCTCCTATTTGGTGGATTTGTTTTCCTTTTTTACTGGCTTCTTTATTCCAAGTCTTAATTAAATATTTTATCATTCCAGAACCAAATACAAAAAAGTACAATAACTGATGAGGAAAAAAAATACCATTTCTCACTAATTTGCCTGCGTCAATTATTAAGGTATTAACAAAACTAAATTACTCAAGAAGATAATCACTAGTTAAGCCTCTTAGATTTAGTTTAAATTCAGATAAACATCAAGAGGAGAAAGAACCAATACATATAATAGTTACGTATAAAGCAGTTTTTCAGCTTCCAAAGCATCTGTTGTCTACTGTTTACATAATTAAATAGTTGAACCTTAAATCTAGACAACTTGGCAAAAACATCATAGTTAAAAAACGAAAACTTGTTTATCATTCTCATATTCACTATTGGCCAACTGTCAAGTTCAAAGAATAGCATCACCATTTACAGGAAAATTCAAGTACATACAAACCTAAATACTCCCATGTAACCCCTTGTAAACAAACACGGAGCATTAAAGAGCATTAAACAAACAAGCAGGGTGAAAATCAAGATTTTTTTTTTTTTTTGGGTCAAACATATTGGCCCGCTCATGAAAACAAGCAGAAAGAACACTACCTTCAAAAGTTGCAAAACAAACTCAACAGCTTCTCTAGGGCTTTTTTGGTCAGAGGTCCTGACCATAGCAACAGCATGAGGAATGGCCTATAAGAACCCCCAAAAAGGAAGAAAGAACCACACATGCGCACACAAGGAAAAATATAGCACCTTAGTATTCGAGTGAGAACCAAATAAAGTAAAAAATTAAGTGTACAGAAATTGTCACTCAAATAAAGTAAAAAACAACGATCAACCAACAATCCTAGATTTCTAATATCTAGACGTGATTGAAGGATTCATTCAATCAGTGATGCACACATCAACTTTAACTCAGACAATATTCACTTCTAAGTATGTGCTCATGTTCTTAATTATGGGCATGAGTCGTGGGGACCGCCTCGTAATGTTATTAAGAGTACAAAAAGAGCATACAAAATATTCTGAAATCATCAATGACCACAGCACAGACCGACGAAAAAGTCCTTTAGATCATTAGATGCATATTCTGAAAATGCTCATAAAATAAGCCACTCCTTATTGTGCATTGTTTGTATGTAGTCTGCATGAAGGTCAATTCAAACTCTATATAGAAAAGAATAGGACTGTAGAGACAGCAGAACGTAAAAAATAGGCAACAATGTCATCTTTTAAACAATCTGGAAGAAAGAGAACGACAAAGCTTTCAAGATTATATCCACTTGGAGAGTATCTGATTTAATTGGAATTATTTAGGTATCATTTTAATGATTTTCATAGTATTAGTATCAGGTTGTTTTGCATGAGTATTATCTGAATAACCGATGCCCACATAAGATATCCAGAAAGGATATGCAACAAATTGTGACAATTTTATGGCTTCATATGGTTTATACAAGAACCATTTCAGAACTGTGGAAACCAAATAGGCTGTTCCACAACACATTACAAATCCTACCTCATTGCATTACCTCAAGAAGAAAATACTCCGGAAAATCACGAAATTCATTTGGCCTGGTAAGAATATCAGAAAAAGAAAGAGTCATAATAGGCGATCCAAAAGTAAACTCACTAAAACAAAACTCTTTTGGATCTTACTTGGGGAGTCCAGTATCTGCATCAAACCTCTGACTTTTAAAAAATTTAATCAAATTAAGCAAACCAGCCCAATCAGTATCCTGCAGAAGAAAGTCAAATTCAACTAAAAGAATGAGGAACCTGCGTTACTTTACAGTTTACACAGGTTAAGTGACAAATTTATAGCTCCTGAATGTCTACGTTCCACTGGGTTGGAAAAATGAGGAATCGTTATTTAACCTTCCAACAAGGAATAGTCAATAAATAAGTAGATAAATTGCTGTAGAACCAATTTAGATAAAGAAATAAAGGTTTCAGTTAAGCGTTCAAGTCTGAAATAAAATAATGGCAATAATACCTCTGAGGCTGTTTTGGCCATTGCCACTGCTGCTTCAATTCTTACTCTCCAGAAGGCCTTCATACCAAAGTTCAGCTACTCACAATCCATTGTAAGTTTAAAAGATAATAAATAACTGTATCTCAAAAAGATTTATGACCTTGGGGTCTCTCAGGAAATTGTTCAGAGCATTAACAACAGCAAAAGATGGTTGAGGCAACATCTCTAAGGTCGCGATTGCTTGTGCTTGGGCAATGACATCCTTGTCCTTCTCTAATTGATTGATCTGATAATGAAAGACAAATTGGAGTAAATATTTTACGTAAAAATACATGTACACAATTGTTAAATCATCAATCAACCTTTAGCTTTAAGCTGATGGGTTTGAATTTAATATGAACTGCATGGGGCTTGAAAATTTGTTGAAGACCCAACAAGTGGAATTCAATATTAGTTGAAGAGTGTAAAACTATTAGATTTGAAAAAGAATCTGAATGTTTTATTCATTCACCAAAGATATGAATATATACAAGTGTACAAGGCATAGAAAAGAAAAATATCACAAAATATTTACAAGAATGGAAAATCCTAATTATAGAATTATAACACTCCCCCTCAAGTTGGAGCATATATGTTAATCACGTCCAACTTATTACATAGAAAATCTATACGTCTTCCATCCAATGCTTTCGTGAAGATATCTCCTAATTGTTCTCCAGTCTTCACATATCCTGTAGATACCAACCCTTGTTGAATTTTCTCACGTACAAAATGGCAATCAACTTCAATATTTTTGGTCCTTTCATGAAATACTGGATTAGACGTAATATGAAGTGTTGCTTGATTATCACACCACAACTTTGTCGGTGTGGTGATTTCAAATCCCAACTCAACAAGAAGTTCACATATCCAAATCAATTCACACACAGATTGTGCCATTGTTCTATATTCTGATTCTGCATTTGAACGTGACACCACATTTTGCTTTTTACTCTTCCAAGAAATCAAATTACCACCAACAAAAACACAATACCCTGAGGTTGATCTTCTGTCTTCTTTAGATCCTGCCCAATCAGCGTCTGAGAAACATTCAATATTAGTATGACCATAATCCTTATATAATAAACCACGTTCGGGAGCAGCCTTCAAATAACAAAGAATTTGTTCCAATGCAGCCCAATGATCAACTGTAGGACATGACATGTACTGACTCACAATACTTACTGAATAGGCTATGTCGGGTCGAGTCACTGTAAGGTAATTAAGTTTTCCCACTAACCTCCTATATCTTTCAGGATCTTTTAGTTGGGCAACATTGGGGTACTACATGGCTTAGCCCCTAGCTTTCCTGTTTCAGTCAACAAGTCAAGTACATATTTTTTCTGTGATAATAAAATTCCTTTCTTGCTTCTTATTACCTCAATTCCTAAGAAGTATTTCAACATGCCCAAATCTTTAGTATGGAATTGACTATGAAGAAAGGTCTTTAGAGACTGGATACCTGAAGCATCATCACCAGTAATCACAATATCATCCACATATACAACTAACAAGATGACACCACCCTCAGATCTCTTAAAAAAGACTGAATGATCTAACCTACTCTTTCGCATTCCAAAGCTTTCAATCACCTGATTAAATTTACCAAATCAAGCTCGTGGGCTCTGCTTTAATCCATACAAGGATTTACGAAGGCGACACACTGTTCCATTCTCTCCCTGAGCAACAAACCCTGGTGGTTGCTCCATTTACACCTCTTCTTGAAGATCACCATGAAGAAATGCATTTTTAATATCAAGCTAATGTAAAGGTCAATGATTGATTGAAGCTAATGAAATAAACAACCTCCCAGATGCCATTTTGGCTACAGGAGAAAAAGTATCAGCATAGTCAACGCCATAAGTTTGTGCGTAGCCTTTCGCTACGAGGCGCGCTTTTAACCGAGTAACAGAACCATCAGGATTGACTTTAACTGCAAACACCGATTTGCAACTGATAGCCTTCTTTCCTACAGGAAGAGAAACTAAATCTCAAGTACAATTATCATCTAAGGCAGTCATCTCCTCCACCATTGCGGCACACCAACCAGGATGAGACAAAGCCTCATGAACAGTCTTAGGGATGGATACAGACTCTAAGGATGCAATGAATGAATATGTGAAAGGCGACAAATGGTTATATGAAACAAAAGAGGAAATAGGATGAGCACATGTACGTTTACCTTTACGAAGAGCAATAGGGAGATCATCACTCGTTTCTAGATCCACTTACGAAGAAGACTCTGGTACAGGGCATGGAACTAAAGGAGGTTGTCTTCGTGTATAGACCTTAACGATGGGTGGAAGAGTAGAGATAGCCACAGGTAGAGATGAATCAGGAAGAGGATCGGAGGGAGAAGCAACTGTGTAGACAAGGAAATCATCTTCTACTTCCTTATGCTCCCCCTGACTCTTATTCGGAGAGAATAATGATGATGAAAAAATGAGATATGTTCAAAAAACGTGATATCAGGAGAGACAAAATATTTATTTAGCTAGGACAATAACACCGATACCCCTTTTGGACACGGGAATAACCAAGGAAAACATATTTTAAGGACTTTGGATCCAGCTTGGTATGCTGAGGCCGAACATCCCAAACAAAGCAGGTACAACCAAATATTTTGGGTGGAATGGGAAACAAATTTTGCTTGAGGCATAAAGTATGAAAAGGTATCTCGAAGAAGGCATACGATTTATTAAGAAACAAGCTGTGGAAACAGCATAAGCCCAAAAGGATTTTGGAACATGCATCTGAAACATCAAAGCTCTGGCTGTCTCAAGGAGATGACGATTCTTTCGTTCTGCAACTCCATTTTGGGATGGAGTATCGACACAAGAAGATTGATGAAGAATACCATGGACATCTAAATAAGACTTGAGTGTATGAGAGAAATATTCCTTAGCAATATCACTCCGTAGGATTTTAAGAGCACCACTAAACTGAGTTTGGATTTCAGCATGGAAGTTACAAAAATGAGAAAGTAACTCAGAACGACTTTTCATTAAATATAACCACGTAGTACGAGAATAGTCATCGACAAATGTAACAAAATACTGAAACCCTCCTTTGGACTCAATAGGACAAGGACCCCAAACATCAAAATGGACTAATTCAAAAGGAGCACTAGCTCGTTTATTGACTCGAGGATACAAACTCAAACGATGAAATTTAGCAAACTGACATGACTCACAATCTAAAGAAGACAGATGTTGAAGTTGTGGACGAAGACTCTTCAACACAGAGATAAACAGATGACCCAAACGACAATGCTCTTCAAAGGGAGACGACACACTTGAGCATGTGATGGCCGTAGGTGTTTGTGGTTCAAAGATGTGAAGACCTCCAACTTCACGCCCTTTACCAATAGTCTGTTTCGTCATAAGATCCTGAACTAAGCAATAACCAGGAAAAAAGGAGACACAACAATGAAGATCACGAGTGAGTATACTGATCGAAATCAAATTAAACGAGAAATGTGGTAAATTTAAATGTGATGACAAAGAAATTGATTCAGTAAGATGGACAGTTCCTAATCCTAAAACAGGAGTGGAGGTTCCATCAGCTATAGTAACATTAGGTGAAGAGGTAGATGTACAAAGGTTAGAGAATAAACTAGGGTTACCTGTCATATGGTCTGTAGAGCCAGAATCAATGACCATTTTGACGTGGAGGAAAGAAGGCATTTAGAAATGTTACCTGTCTCTGCGATGGCCGTAATGGGAGTAGAAGATGATGCCCTCAATGACTCTTGATACTGCTGAAATTTAGCAAACTCCTCTGCAGAAATCGTAATTGACTTGTCAAGATTATCAAGAGTAGAGGCGACATAAGCAAAGGGTGATGGCATCCTCTGACCCTTATTCAGCAATTTTTTGCATTCACGTTTCGTATGGCCAGGTTTATGACAATAATAGCAAACAATACCTCCTGGATTTGATCTTTGGTTATTTGGATGACCTTTGAAGCTATTTGATTCACCCCCCTTATTACCTCTGTAATCATTTGTGCACCCAATCAAAGCACTGCTAGAATCAGATGACGTAACTGCTTGTCTTTTCAGTACGAAGTATTCAAGTGTAAGCTTCTTCCAACGAGGAGATATTTGAGCTTGACAACACTTGATCTTTGGCCATCTCATATTTAAGTGCAAGGCCTACTAAAAAGCTCATGATAAACAACTTTTCACGTTGAGCCATTAGAACTTTTGGATCCGTGCTAATTGGCATCAAGGCATTGAATTCCACGCATGTATTTTTAACCTCCATAAAGTAGCTTGTAAGAGATTTTTCTCCTTGATCAGGTTGATATAGAGTCTTACAAACATCAAACACTCTATTAATATTCTCTTTCCCTGAATAAAGAAAATCCAGATATTCCAATAGTTCCTTGACTGATTCGCAGTGATTTACTAGTTCAACAATTTCACGGTCAATAGAATTCTTGATTTGTAGAAGCATCCTTGAATCGTCCCGCCACCAATACCCGAGAACCATAATCTTTCCTAGGAACTTCTTCTACGATGATAGATAGGGTGGGCACAGAATCAACCGAGAAGGTGGACACGACTTCTTCTAACGCTAGAAGACCACTGGAAGACACAACTTGCATACAAGGTGGTCCTTTTACACACAGTAGATTCTCACATTTCAGTAGATGAGATTAGGATGAAAGGGCTTGCTTTCATCAAATCCATATATCAATCTTGTACGCAAGTTGGCACAGCGCTTAATAATAAATAAAGGCTATAGGTCGGGTCAACCCCTCGGATTTCCAATTAATTAATAGTAAAGTAATGTTCGGACGGTTAGTGTCTGTTCTGCTTCTTATTAACATCAATCGGTGGCTCTTCTGTGATGTGATCATCCATCTCCATGCTCCTAATAAAGTGGCGGACATTTGATCTCCATGAAAAGTAGTTGGATCTATTCAACTTGTGTTCAGTTACTTTTGACACCATAGGAACAATCTCAGACATGACTACTAGTTTCTGATCAGCCATTACCTAAAAAACAATAGACACCGAACAGCAGAGAATCAAACCCTAATTTACCGAAGAGAGGTCTTTACAAGCAGTGAGAATATCTATATATCCCAAACAAACACACCACCAAGAAGAGTCAACCACACTAAAGAAAACCCACAGAAAACGAACAAAAAAGGACGGCGCATGCGCCGGCGGGAGGACGGACAGCAGAGAAGAACGATTGGCGCGTGAGCCTCACGCGCTGGTCAGATGGCAACCGGACTTTGAGGTTTTGTAGATCGACGGCTGGACTTCTCTTTGGACTGGGCGATGTCAAAAAAAAACAGCTTCTTTTTTTTTTTTTTCCGACGGCGGCGGCTAACGACGACGAACGAACCAAAGACGACGATTGTGAGCAAAAGTGTAAACTCACCTCTCCACAAAACCCTAAACATATCACAAATGGGTTCTAAATTCTCAAACCCCAAGGTTCACAAAAAACCCTAAGTTTATTTAGAGAGCTCTGATACTATGTAAAACTCTTAGGTTTGAGAAAAAATCAGAATGCTTTATTCATTCACCAAAGATATGAATATATACAAGTGTAAGGCATAGAAAAGGAAAATATCACAAAATATTTACAAGAATGGAAAATCCTAATTATAGAATTATAACAAAGAGAAAATAACTCTACAAAGGTTTGAAGTTAGAACTTTGTGCTCGTGCTCTAATACCATGTTAAATCACCAATCAACCCAAGAGCTTAAGTTGATGGGTTATAACAAATTTAATATTTTCCTTCCCAGTATTTTCTACATTTAATTTGCTTTGTGGCATTAGTTGAAACTCACAAGCTTATTTGCTTTGGATTAGTGCGGTCAAAGCATTGCTTTCTGAGATTTGGATGTAAAGAAATCATCACATCTTCCAGCAGTGTTCTCAACCTTGCTTTTCCATTTCTAACTCGGCTCGGCTTAAGTCTTCATCATGGTGTTCTCTCTCCAAAGGGTTTGAAGGGCTTTCAAATCAAGATATATATTGCAGGCTTGCTTTATTAATTCCTTATAATCTTGTGCTCTGAGTTTCTTGGTTTTCAAGTCTTTTGATAATATTTGATATGTTTTGTTTTTTGTATCCTTTTGTTTGAACTCTTCATTCTCTTTATGAAAAGTTTCGTATCTTCTTCTGAAAAAGGAAAAAAATCATTGCTGGCCACAAGACCTACTCTGATAACGAGCTAAATCACTTCTAAACCAACCAAACACAAGTGCATAAAATTGGTCTCATACATATATATTCAACACTCAAATGCAAACAAGAGTGCAAATTGTAAATATTTTTTATGAAGACACTTTTACACTTTTAAGAACTACCACAATTTTGAAAATCTAGTTGACCTTTTGAAAACAACTTTCATTGAGAAAAAATGAAAAAATACAAGTGCATAAAATTGGTCTCATACATATATATTCAACACTCAAATGCAAACAAGAGTGCAAATTGTAAATATTTTTTATGAAGACACTTTTACACTTTTAAGAACTACCACAATTTTGAAAATCAAGTTGACCTTTTGAAAACAACTTTCATTGAGAAAAAATGAAAAAATACATGGCATAAAAAACAGGCCCACAAAAAAGGAGAACACCATTTTAAGAATGAGACTCCGACTATGCACTATAGTCCCTATAGAATATTTACAATTTTGAATATCAGCGGGGATGTCGAATTAGAATATTTCATTCCTCTTGAGTTGGTCATCCCACTAAGTTTTTAACCGAGCATATCTTCGAAATTTTATTGATCTATCAAATTTCCGCTCCTATCTAACCTATTCTCCCTCTCCCCCTAATAATATCACTTTTGATACCTCCCTATCTCCCTACATCAAACCTCACTTTGCTTGTAACTATTGTACCTTCAGTAAGGCTTATAGCTTCTCCTGCCTAACCAACTCTCCCTTCTCTCCCTGTATCAAAGCCCACTTTTCAAACATTAGTTTTAGCCAGTTAAAGCTCACTTTGCTTGTAAATATTGTACATTCAGTAGGGCTTATAGCTTCCCCTTCCTAACCAACTCTCCCTTCTCTCCTATTTCAGGTTTATAACCAATTAAAGCTGAGAAGAGAAATGAAAAGAACCAACCATAGTTCCCACCAAAAACGAGTGTAAATAATTTTCCTTTCCCGATGTCTTCTGCATTTAATTTTCTTATAAAAGTCTCCCCCCAACAAAAACAGGAAAAAAAAGGAAATAAATAATAAATAATAAAGCAACAACAACACGAATAGATAAGACATCTGCATGATAATGAAACTCCTTGTGCTCGTTCACCTAAAACCCTGCTAAACCATCTTGAAAGACCTGAAATGAAATACAGGCAAACATGTAGCCTACCAACGAAAATACTATAAACAACAAAATTTGATCTTACCCACATCTGAATAGGTTGATGAAAATGAATTTCAGCAAGGTATTCCATCTCCGGGTCTGCTCTCAACCATAGCAAAGGAGATTCCACACTGTCAAGAGACAGTATAGCGCATTCAAGCAAATGATAAGCAGATTGTCTCTTATCGGTGATAAAATCAAATCAGGAGTTAATTATAAACCTAGAGCGAACGTCAAGTGCAGGTATATCAGCATTGTCATCAGAACCATCAGGTTTTGACCCCTTTTTAGTTTTCTGGAGGCGTCTAGCAGCAAGTTTGGAGTGGCATTGTATTTCTAGTAGCTGCCAAGTCTCTCCAGTCATTGGAAGAACTGGATGATCAAACACACCGTCAAGTTCGTAAATCCTGATACTCATCATGCCAGGCCATCCAGTATCACTGTCCCGATTTTCTACACTTGTGGCTGGTGAAACTGTGCATTCCCGTGACACCGCCATTTCGACCATATTTTTTCGCTTGTTGTAGGAAAATCCCATCCTGATATCACACACAAATCAAGGTAAGCAAAAAATAAGCAGACACGTAAGAGCATAAAAAATGGTATATTGTTTACCTCAACACTGGACAACCACATGATTCAACCCACCGAGGAAAGAACTCTTTAAGAAACGGCCGCTCAAGGTTTCCAATCTTATTGGCCAATTGGCGAAACTGCATCTCAAATATATAGAAAATTTAGACATTAGACATGTCATTCTCATTTAGCATGTCCACGAACCCAAATTTTTTTATTAGATTGTGTAAAATTAATGATAATATAATTTTAAATCTAATTCTTGCTTATTTGTTTTTATGAATAATTGATATTAGAAGTATGAACAAAATTCCAAAGGACTCCCCCATTAGTAGCTCATCAAAGGTTCAAAACAACCCAATTGTTCACACGCACCCACCAATTTCCACAACTTCCAGCAGATAACGAACTTCAAGAGGCAGCTTAATTTAGCCACATCTAATCTCCCCACCACTTTGAGCGAGGGTATCAAATATTTTATGGCTTCTTTCCCACCAGATATCTTATATGATTGCTTTCACCATGTTCAGCCATATCACTTTGCCTTGCTTTTGGGTATGATCCACAATGAAGTTGAAGTAGCCCATCTTTAGCATGATTACCCTTCACGAGAAGAGATTAAAATTCAATTCACCATTTTGTCAAGTCCATATTAAGATAACGACCTTTTTTCAGTTTTTGGGCTTTGGGACTTGCAACATACTTTCAACCAAAGCTTTAAACATTCTTGGAGAATAGTTGGAAATTTTTACCATAGAATGTGTCGGGAAATTGCCTGAAGACCATACCAACATCTTAACCCATACTGGCAAGAGCAAAACAAAGACTCCTGCATTCCCATTTCAGGCATAAAAAGTACCAGGTAGCCTGACAGCATTGTAGTTTACTCCAAATTTTCTGAATTCTTTTGGCTGCCAATCCCCTTCCCTCCCACAGTGGCACAGCACCCTCAAGTACCAAAGCCCAGATAGTAACCTCACTTTCTGAGAACTCTTCTTTCCCAAATAGCCGCCAGTTATATTCCTTCTATAATCAGAATTCCGCCTATTCCTTGTCCAGAAAGACTAAGAACTCTAGTTAGAGTTAAACAGATCTCTTCAATTTCATTATTCAGTAAGTTTCTAATCATCATTATCAACCAAGTGAATGCAACACACCCAAAATATATTTAAGCAAGCCACGCCGAGAATTCTTTGACACAAATACATTAGAGGTGCCTCCGTTGCAAAAATATCTTTTAAGAAACTGTAAGCGGTTTTCTTTGACAAAATTTTGAAGTCCCTGTCCAAGAAACTGATTTTAATCCAATCAATAAATATGTATTTTGAGCAATATCCTTGAGAACCAATTTCATTTGCATATATATATTTATATGTATTTTGAGCAATATCCTTGAGAATTAACTTTGTCCATAATTCTCCTAATCCATTCAACAACCTCCGGAGCCATGTTGACAACTTATTACTCCTCATTTGACCGCCCACCCTCAAGAGGGAGTTTTATACAATGAGAGGATGAGGAGTGGGTAACCCCATTTCACTCCTCTTTTGTTTTGTTTTTTTTTTTTATTATAAGAGACAATTTCATTGATAAATGAAATATCCAAAGATTTTCAAGTATAAAGGAACCAATCATATGGTATACAAAAGGTGTTTCCAATTAGGAATGGAGAACTATGGCAGTTAACCACTCCTCTCATTATGTATTCTATGACAATTTGCCCAATTTTTCAACAGACCTAGGTGCAAAATGTCACAAACGCGTACTCGTAAGGGTCTCAAGGCAATTGTACGGCACTTGTTCTCGCCCTCAAACAAGTCAGCCAATCCAAATTCAAATAGCCGATGGCACAATGGGCATTTCTCACAACCTCCACCCCATTCTTGAGAAAATGTTTTAGAAAACTAGAGAAAAAGGTTTTCGCAAACGTTAGAAAGCATGATTTGAGCAAAGAAAGATTGTAGTAAGCTAGAAGGCAATAAGCAACAACCACGGCTTTATAGCATACCACACTGGGTACGAGGATATGATGATTAGTCTTATCCCATACAGTGCATTCTGAACAAAGGCAATATCTCTAAGCATAGAAAAGAACATTTTTGGCCAGCTAGTCATAGGTATTTTTCCATAAGCACGTTGGTTGCCTTGGATTTGATCCCACCAAGCCGATGCCTCACTCTTTAGTTTCAAACCAATTTAACCTTGTTGTTTTCCGGGGTTCTCAAGTAATCGAAGAAATTTTCCACATTTTTTATCCAATCTAAAAAGATCTCAATGTTCATCTTCCTATTGTATGCTGAAATATTGATTTGAAGTCGGTTTCTTGCCTCCAATATGGTTGATCTTGCCAATATAGAAAATAATCTTGATTAACACATCTTTGCAGTTGAATGAGAGGAATTTGCCTTTGGAATAAAGGATTTTCTACATGACGATGAGGTTGAAATCTTGGAGGATAAATGGGTTGAGGACTATGGCATTCTTCTTCTTCGGATGAGTCATAATCTAAACACGTCAAATGTTGTGACATTGGTCTTATTTGCAGATAATTTGGGACTGGAAGAAGATATGGAATAGGATTAGGCATTAAAACTACTCTGTTTAACTCTCCTCGAGATTTTCTTGTTGGTTCTTGATTTCTTGAGAGAACTTGTGGGTTATTTTCTTGGTTTCTTGGTAAGACTTGTTGGTTATTTTCTTGCTTTTGCGGAAAATCTTGAAGTTGCCTTTGAATTTCTTGGCTATTTTGTTGATCACACCCATGAAAATCTTGATGAAAATTCCCACATTCTTGGCCATGGATTGGATTGTCGTGTTGTTCTTGATTGTGCAGAAGGTTATGGTGTTGTTCTTGAATAGGAATTGCATTATTTGGAGCTGCAACATCTGAAATCTCTCGCTTTTTGAGTAAGATTTTCTACAACTTGCTGAATGCACAACTTTGTGGCGATAATTCTAGCCATATTAGTTTGAACTTCAAGCAATTTCGTGTTGAACTTTCCTCGAGAAGTCTCTACAAGAGTTAATTGTTGGTTGACAGGTTGAGAGGAGAAAGAGGATGCTTTCGCATCTAGAGGTTGGAGGTCGAGAAGCTTGTTGGTGTTCTTGATGAAACACCATCAGACCCTTTCACAAAGGCGTTCTAATACCAATTGGTGAAGACTAAAGAGTCTTGGAGAAATCTTGGAAGAATCTTGGAGTCGAAGTTTTAATTCGTCATCAAAATCTAATCAATACAAGAGAGGAGTTCTCTGTTTATAGAGAATTACATGTGGGATAGGGTGATTAATCTTGAATTTACTAAACTACCCCAACTCCTACTACATCAATCTCTTCTCTGATTATGAATGATTATTGATTATATTTTTGCTTACGATGTATGATCGGTCGCTATGATTTAATTTGCAATACGTGACATTCAATTGCATGTTAATCTGGTGTAGAAATAAATTAAATTAGCTTGTAAGTTGTATATTCACCTCAACGAAGATTGTCTAATTAACCTAGGGAAGAGTTAATTTGAATGCTTGATTTGTCGTTTCCAATTGGACATTCGACTTAGCGGTTTTTCTATCCTTAATGCGGTCAGCTAAATTAGTTAGGATGTGTTACATCTAATCAATTTGGTTGATTTGATAATTTGGACCCTCACCTAGCTTTTCAAGGTGAGGTGGCTAAGCTAGGCAATATAGGAATGATATGAGGAATCCATGATCAAGTTGCAATATGTGGAATTAACTCAAAGGGCTAGGTTAGATATTTTAATTATTTGAATTCAGTCTCAATTTACTTACTGCAATTTATTTATTCTCGACCAACAAACTTCAAATTCCAACCCCCCCCCCCCCCCCAAATTACCTTAGGCTGTAAACTATTTGACTGAGAAATTCTTCAGTTCCCTATGTTCTACCCATGCTGCCACTACTACATTTTTAGTGGTAACGGTTAAAATTATTTGGTCTGGAATTGGACGACGAATTCCACTCGACCAACAATCTTTCGATCACTACCTTGAACAAATAACTAAATGGATGCTGCAGAACAAAAGGCCCTTCTAAAGAATCATCATAGAAGAAAATTAGTACCTCCTTCGTGCTAAGGGATTGTGATGTAGAGGCTGTATCTCTAGCACGAGAAACAATATTTTGTAGAATCTGGCACAGTAGAATAAAAATAAATCAATATAAAGATCATTTCTTTTATAAGAAACAGAACTTCAATTATCAAGGGAGAAAATACAAAAGGAGGGGGAGATGAGATATTTGCACACACCAATGGTTACGAAAAAAGATGCCAATTGGTGTATGAGCTTGCCTTTAATTACAATAATAATAATAATTAAAAAAATGGGGTAGTTGACTAGGTAGAAGAAAAAAAGAGTAACCAAGTGTCCAAAAAAATGTCCATGTTAGTTTCTTGGCCACAAAAAATTCTAAAACTTCTTTCAAACCTAGTCTCAAGAGGAGGACAAAGATACCACTGGACCATAGAAATCAATATAAAGATCAAGAAAGAAACTTATCTTCTATAAATAGTAGGTCTTTCTAGCACAATGTGTATTCAAACATACTAGGAAAATTAATTGACAAAATCAAGTCACATAACATATGCAACATCAGGATGCACTACGACTCAAGAAAGTTAAATGGTCAAAAAGGAAACCAACAAAATGTTTTCTTTTTTTTCTTTTTTTTGTTGGTGGGGGGACACTTGGATTGGTTAGAGCTAGGGGCTGGCTTCTAGCCCAAGGCCCCAAGTTAAAGTCGCCAAAGGGAAAAGAATATTTTAGCACGTAAGAGTCTCCATGTGGTAGTCCAAATCCACAAATGTTCAAGGAAAAAAAAATGGAGAAGAAAACACTTCTATTTTATCCAGCCAAAAGAAGTTAAAATGCAACCAACGGCACAATCTATAATCATCCTTACATCTTTCTACTTAATATCTTCACAATTTTCATGAACCAGAACCAGACCCATTACCTTGCGGAAAGACTCAGGGCCCATCTGCTTTTCCAACATTTGAAGGATTGCCACCTTTTTGAAAATAGAAAGAAATCATTAGAAAGTTGAATCAGAAGTAAAAACCTAACTAAACATAGTGAACTTACAGACTTCCATGATCTTATTTTTCCATATATACCAATACGTTGGGTCCCATACAAATCTTTACAAGCAGAAGAGGAACTCAAGGTGGTCAAACCACTATCATCTGCTCTGCAAACAGCACAATTTGCCTGCATAAAAGCATAACAGAGTTTTTTCAACATAAATTGATATATGAAAATGTGAAATGTTTTTTAACAAGAAACTCATTGGTAGGACTTAACCAGAGGACTAATTACAAATGACATCGGTGGTAGGATTAATACATTAAATATAAGACCACGTAAATTATTCTAATTGCTAAATGGGCAAGGTACAAAGTGCAATTATCTCTGATTTTTATGCTTAATGACACCAGAAATAGTAAACCTACTTTGATTGACCAACTGAGAGAAAAGTAGCTCCAAGCCCTCAAGAAAAAAGAAAGGAAAGACAGAGAAATTTCACACAGAATAACTGCAAGCAACTAAGAAAATGATGAAGCGAACCTTGTATCTCTGGTAGCGTGCCTCATTATTTCCCAAGTTCTTCTTGATAAATAAATCAGTCAGAAAACCAGCAAGACCATCCAACAACCACTCTAGCAATAAGAATCACACATGCGTGATCAAAAATAAGATGAACGAAGATGAAACAGTAAATTGTAATGAGAACATATGATAATCATTTACCATCATTTGGGGCTTCAGGGGTAATATAAATGCCAAACCACTGTCTTGCTAGAGCATAAGCAAGTTTAATCCTCGTATCTATGGTCTGTGAAAAAAGAACATTGACCAAAACACAATTATTAGAGAAGCAAACCAAACGAGTTTTTAGCATTCAAGTCATTTATGTCATTTCTCTCGGATCCTTACCTATATATAGACACTATCATTGTTATTATTTAAAATAAATTTATTATTAAAAAATAATAATAACAAACAAATAAATAAAACATTAAATGATTCTCGTGTGCACTGTGGAGCCAGACACCTTACCAACAAAAGTTGGTGGTTATTTGGACAGACTCAAACCAGACAAAACGAAAGAGGGAGAGAGAGGGAGATTGGTGCTTCACTTCTTTTTTTCCTTTTTTTTTCCCTTTTTTATATCAAGATATTGTATTTGGACCCACTTGTACATAACTCGATGAATCTCATAGGATAGTCACCAAACCCTATAATATTTGGCTGCCAAGAAATTCATAGAATTTTAACATCCTAATTCGGTAGCCACCATAGTTTGAACTCATACATGTCCCTTCACTACTTCACCATTTCCCCAGCCCTAGAAACCACTAGGTTAGCCCATGGTGGTTGTATTGGTGCTTAGTTGATTGTGGATATTTGCAAACGCTACAGTATTGCATATGTGGGACCCCATACTGATGCATTTCCGGCATCGATACACAACAAAAAATTCATGGTTTAAGCATATGATATATATATATCCACGAAACTGAATGTCCACCTACAACAGATATAAACTTCAAAACAAATTAATTGTTGAGCCCATGCTATACAAGCCCTATAAATAAACAAACCTGATCGATGATCTTCTCATCAAACAAAAGATGAGAACTAAATATACACATGGAAACTCCCAAACATATTGATGATACTGCAATCTCCGGCTCTATGAAGATTTGTTTGTACGACCCAAATGGGAAGTCCACAGAGAGGTAATCCTTATAGCAGCTATGCAAAGTAAATTTCAAAGTAAGAAATAATTTTAAAATATAGAACTTGTACTTTGTAATCATTACTGCAGCATTCAAAAAATTGAACAACAGACCTGAATGCACTATGAAAAAATTCCACCGTATGCTTGAGCTTTAAAGAATTAACAGGCGAGCACATGTGTGATATAAGTCCATTTTGGTGATCAGCAAGGATTTCAAACGGACCAACGGCAAGTGATATCCAATGTGCATTGACAGGGATGTCTACCTGATACACATAAGTTTTGCGGGGAGGATTGTCCTTGCTCAAGACCTGAAAGGAATGGAGATATATGGAAAGTCAAAACATCCAAAATGCTTGAAGTTGATTTGAAATGTAGAGAGAAACTTGATATATATACATTCAAAAATCACCTGCGCAAGAAGTAATATGTGCACATTTAAACATAAAAAATGCTTGAAGCTTATGGAGTACAAACAAGAAACGAGATTGCCTTGGACAAGAAAACGTATCTGCATAGCCGGATTAGAGGCACCTTGCAGCAAGAAGTAATATGCTACCTCTAACCAAGCTTTGAATTTCGAGATTTCTATATGAGGGGATCTTCACACTGATATGTCTCTTAGATAAGCAAAATGCAATCAAGAGGAAGACAATGAAAACCAGATCCCCCATGGTTTTACAATGCCAATAAATCCACATGCTTATGTGCAGCTCATGTTAATGTTAGTTAAATTGATTTATCACTGGATACAATAAACATTGCATGGCCAATCCAAGCATAGCATAGTGGGATAAGTAAGCTATTAGATCAATGGTTCGACTACCCACCCCACCACAATGGTCAAACTCAAGACAAAATAAACATGCATGCAACTCATCTTATTGTTAATTACATTGGTTTATTTTCAAGATACATTTCGCAGAAATATCCCCCCTCAAATCTCCCCAAAGTAAGTTTAGCTCAGTGGTATTGGCATGCACTCCAATCTCCCCTCAAATCTCAAAATTAGTTACAATGAGTTTTTTTTTAATTGAAGGCCAAGCTTTCATTGAGATAAAATAAAGATGCAAAAAGAAACATTCAAGGGGAGCCCAACTAATCTAGGAAGTGGCTCCAGTCAAGCAAGATAAGATCTAAAATATAATTACAAAAAGTTGTATACACGCAGTTCCAAAGAGAGGCGTGGTACTAAACAAGGGACCAGACCTCCCAAGGGGTCTTGCAAACCTTCTAAAAATCCAATCAAGGTTGGTACATGAAAAACATTTCACAAGCTAACGACTAATTATACATTTTCCACCAACTCAAATGGATAAATACAAGCCACATAAGGATCTTGCACAGGACATGTGCCTGTCCTACCTCCTCTCCACTTGTAAAACAAAGAGACGGAGTTTGGGAGACAATGGATAGGAGATTTTGGATGAGTAATTTGAGATAATCATCTGAATGAAAAATAATATTTCAACATACAAAAGTTGTGGTCCACACCATTTGAAAGCACAGTACATAGTTTCAATTCTTTTAGGTAATAAATGGAAGCCTCCCTGAAAGAGTGAATATATAAATATAAGTTCAAAAAACCTTCACAGTTTTTCATTTATTAAATAAGGTAGCATAACATGGTTTTGCACTGACCCAGCTAGGACAAATAATATCATAACTAATAATATCCTCGTACAATATGGGACGGAAATATGTTTTGAAGCAGCGGTTATAAGATAATGATATCAAGGTCATTATCTTTAAAAATTCATAAAAATAACTGTGTTCAAACAGAATATTGCTCCAGGTGAGTCTTTTTGCCCAACCCTTGGCTCACATGGGAAAAGGGTAGAATCAATCCCAAAGATAAGTGCGGTGAGCGTGGATTGAACACGCCACCTTCAGATCTTCAATCTGATGCTCTCCCAGTTGAGCTATCCCCGCAATTAGGCACCTTCCGGAATCGAGCCCCAGTTGAATTGGAGGCACAATTGTACTCAATAAAGAGTCCAATCTAGGAGGTATTTAATTCAAACACATACACTAAAAATCCTACTCTGCCATAAAACATAATATACTGACCCCTCACCCTCAAAAGCACATTCAAGATAGGAGCATCAAAACAGAGAGAGGGAGTTTAAATTAAAATAAATTTAATTCTCTAGCAATCATTTCAATATAATAAGAAATATAATATCTACAAAGCCCTGAGAAACCTCAAACATAAATTAATCTTGACAAAAACTTTCTTGAATAAAAACTAGAGCACTGGTGATTTGGCACTATTAGACAACTTTATTCTAATCTTTCTTTAATATATGAATGACTTCCATTGAGAAAAAAAATGAAAAGTACATAGACATCTAAAAAAAAAACAAGCCCACAATAAAAGGGAGCCATCAAAGAAAAGGCCTCCACTCAAATTTTTCCACAAGAACATGTACATTAAAAGATACATCTAAATGGGCTTGACAGTTATCTCTTGTTTAGAAAAACCTTGAGATAGATTTCTGAACATATATCAAAGGAATGTGCTTTTGTTCACAAAATCCTTTCATTTTCCTCAATGAAAGCTCGGTTCATTGAAAAAAAAAAAAAAAAAAAAACTCTGTTCACGACATTGCCAAAGTAGATGAAGAATTGAATAGCTTGAACAAGTAATCTTTACTCACAAGTCCATGTTCCCGATAACATTTGGAGAAGAAAAGTTTGTCATTATTTCCCACAATCATAAAAGAGGAGTTCATTTTGAATTCATGATTTGGATAAATTTAGCAAGATGTCTCATCTTATATGTCTTATTCAATTTCATGAAATTTGATTAGTTATTCACATTGAGACCAATAATTTCTTGGTCACTTAGGTAAGCTTTTAGGGAGAATATTTAATAGTATGAAATAATGTACTACTTGTTATCTCCAAAAAGTGGCCAGATAGAACCTACGTGAACATTTGGGGCTATTTACTATGTATTTCCATTTATCATCCTTCAAGGGGATGCTGCTCTCCTTCAAGCCAAATTTGCATTTAACTCCATGAAGAAAAAATCAAGAAAGAGACCAACAGTCGAGATCATTTATACTATACAGTTCTCCATTGAACATTGAATATGGTCAAACTACTAAATGTGCCAAGTTTTCATCAATATGCTGACTACTGGATTACTGATTCTGTTAAATTTGGCAAGGAGCAAATGAACATTTAGAATCGAGTATTAATAAGGGTGAATACTACTAAGAACAAACTTAGTTGATTTAAGCAATTTGAGACTCTGTAACTTTGTGTTCTTTATCTAGAGGCTGAGAGAATAGCTACTGAAGATCAATACAATAAACTTCAAGGAAAAAGATCGTTTCTTAACAAACTTCTTTGATAGCAATTTGAGATTCCATAATTTTGTTGTTCTTTATCTAGGGAATGAGAGAATAGTTAGTGAAGATCAATACGATAAACTTCAAGGAAACAGATTGTGCCTTATTTTTTACTTTTCTTTCTTTTTTTTTTCGATATCAATGAGTATTCTAACCAGCTTACGTGTACCTCGAGTAATCTCACAAGACAATCCACAAACCATACAACATTTGAGTGGGAGGAAATCTGTAGGAAATTAAATCCTAGGTAGGTAGCCACCATGGATTGGACACATTTCCTCTAAGTCCTTTACTGAACCCATTATCCTTTTTTACAAATTGGGCTAAACCATGATGGTTAAAAATTGTGTCTCATTAGATAATCCAAAAAATCCCTAGGAAACCAACGGGAAAGATGCCTAGGAAATACATCTTGAACCAACGGGTATCTTTACCATTGTTGGTGATGGAAAACCTACATCCTTTTGGTTTGATCAATGGACTGGTAATGATCCTCTCAAAAATAGATTCCCCAAGCTTTTGGCAACATCAGAGTCTAAATCTGCCCCTACATCAGATGTTTGGAGCACAGAAAACAGCTCGTGGATTTTGAATACTAGAACTAGAAGGAATCTTAAAGATGATGAAATCAATGAATGGGTCTCCTTCACATAGCTTTATCCCAACATTCATCTCTCACAACAGCCTAACCACTGGAGATGGAAGTTATATAACAGTGTTGTCTTCTCCACAAATTCTTTGCTCATACACCTCTCCTCTGATGGGTCCTCTCTTAATGCTGATTTTTAAAGGAAATTGTGGATATTCCATTGCCCAAACAGAGTAAAAGTTCCCATTTGGGAAATTAGCCACTCTTGTCTCAACACTATGGATTGGCTCCAATAGAGATGTCCATGGATAAGCCTCTCTCCCTCTTGCTGCTGCCTCTGTCAGAATGATCATGAATCTCAAAGTCACATTTTCATCCGCTGCCTGTTAGCTGCTCATATGTGGGGTGAATTACTTTCTACCTTTGATTGGTCTAGAGCATGCACCTCCGCAGGGTTCTATGAATTGGTTGAGAATGATGTTCAATGAACACCCTTTCAAAAATACCAAGGGTCACCTATGGACAAATATTGTCAATGCCGTCTTGTGGAAATTGTGAAATGAGGGAAATGCTCGGCTTTTCAAATGCAAAGATAGAACCTCTAAGGAAACATTAGATCTATCAATCTTCCATGCATTTCTTTGGTGGAAAAATACACACCCCTTTAACAGTTTTAGTTTAAATTTTATTGTTGCAAATTGGAGACATCTTTTTAATCTCATGAGGGCCCTTTTTTACCTCTTTGGATTATTTCATTCAATCAATGAAATTGTTTCTAATCCAAAAAAGAAGTATACAAGAGGAAAAATAAAATATGGTTCACATTACTCAACAAAATTGCTTTCCATCATAGAACTGATACACAAACATCTCATTTCAGAGTATTTCTCACCTGGTACAACAGAATTCCATTACTGACAGCCACAAGATTTTGAGAGACGGTAAACTCGAGGTCATACCTGAACATGAGAAAGCATGGAGAACATAAATAGATCGTGAAAAATTAAAATTGTCACGAGATAACCCAGTCAGATCATCGTATCCTTACTTGCATCGTTGTAGGCCATCATCCATACAAGGGAACCAGCACCTTGCACGCCTTATTTGGTTGTCAGTGTGAGCCATATGGTTATAGAAGTGAATACCTACCTCTGATTTCTCTACCCAGTAATCAATACGAACCAGCCTTACATTCTGCATCAAACATTGTCCTTTATCAGTAGCCACAAAAGAAATAATAAAACTCAACGCAAAACCCAAGGTGCTACGTGTAAGATTCCATAAACATGACTTATGATAGAACTTCAGTAGCTTCAGAAACAATTACATATCATAAGAGAACCTTTTTCCTTGGTATTCTCAAAAGTCTGTAGACTTACATCAATTATAACTGCCTAAGTTGGTTTGTGATATGCACACGGCTTTATGCGGAAAAAATGACTTGTTCCCAACTTGAAACTAATCTTCTTATTCACGTGCAATTTTCTTCACCTTAACCTCAAATCTCTCAGTTTCTGCAGTTTGAACTAAGCAAGAATGATACTGATTTCTTTCTACTCGTGAGAAAAATGGATGCTTAAACAAAGATAACTTCTTCATTTCCAAACCTACCACCTACTAAACGGATGATGAGTTCTGCTCATTACATATAGATGATTCAAAAGACTTACCAAGCTTCCAAGCTATAGGAACCGAATGAACAATAAATTTAACCAGACCATTTCCAAGGAAAGCCAAGTAATATGTCATGTATGATATACTCATAACAACAGTATTTGCATGCCATAATACACAGAAAAACAAATAACTTGATTGAAGATCGAAACTAGCGCACCACATTTAGCAACCACGTGCATATTCTCCCCCATATATACTACTGGCATCATAATAATAACTAACAGCTACAAACCTGCTTGTCCTCGTCCGCAGGTTGCACTCCATTCTCCAGAAATGGCTGGTCATGCTGCTCACTTCCGCTCTTGAAAGCCTTGCAGCAGTTTATCAACAAATTAGGAACCAGTTCTTTCTCAATCGAAGACATATAAATTGACGACGCAACATCTGCAGCAGAGTTCGGCGACGACACAGCTTTAAAACTCTTCTCACTTTCCACATGTTGAGGCCGCGGATAATACTCAAATTCAGTAGGGTCACCATCCACTGAAACACTCACAATCCCAAGATTCTCCGCGTGCAACCCAACTATGCCAATATCGGGAACCGCGATTTCCAACTCGGTGAACCTAAAATCCAGCAACAAGAACGGTGAGTATCAGATTCAATAAAACAAATTCCAACGAAGAAAGCCAACAACAAACTCAAACACATAGGAGAAAATTAAACAAAACCAAGATTCCACCAAGAAAGAACGCAAATGGGAAGATGGGAAGAGGGAGTAGCGATCAGAATTGAAGGAGATAGAGCCAATACGAACCCATAAACGCGACGTTTGTCAATGTCGATGGAAAGACACAGCTTCTGGTGACGAACTACAGCTCCGGAGTTGTCAGGTGGCTTGGCGTCGTCGGTGTTCTTTGGCTTGCGAGGCTTGGCCATAGCAAGCACATAGCCTGGGCAGGGGACTAGGAGCAAAGCAACGCGATCCAAATTCGAAGGTGGACACAAGGAATTTATATAGCCGACTTCTACCAGCTCTTTTATGAGGGGTGGGTTTCGCTTCCCCACGATGTTCCCTATTTTAGTTCTCCTAGTCTTTGTAATCCTAACCGTACACTCCCCACTGATCTAATCCAACGATCCCCCATAGATTGGAAGTTATTAAGGCAATTTGATTTTCTTTAGTTAAAATCAATTTAGGTTCGGCCACACTAGGATGTTAGAAAAAAAACAGCTATATAAAGTCGAATGTAATGATAAATTACAACATGAGCATATATATTTCTTCTTCTCGAGATGAAATTAGCTCCTAAGATATTTATGAAATTAGCTCCTAAGATATTTGTCTTAACTACATTGAAGTTTATTGTTTTAGCAATATTATTCGAAAGAAAATGTCATACTTTTAGTCAAGTCAATATAAATGGGCTACATTAGCTTAGTGTAGTCATTTCTTACTTCCACATCATTATTTTGTAGGATTAATTGAGTGTATGTTCGAAAATGATTTTGAAATTTGTTAAAATAACTTTTTTTTATTCAAAATCACTCCCAAACATACCTTAATGGTCAGATCGTTAGTAATATTTTTTTTTTCTAACTTCTAGGACTAAAAGGTGTTCCTTTTGAAATTTTTGCAATCTGTCAAGTGTTGCCCTAAGCAAACCATAAAGCCCAGAAAACTGGAAGGCGACATTAGGGAATACATATCCAAAAAGGAAAAAGTCAGATTCACGGTTTCCAAGCTGGCTATCCAACACAGAGAAAATATACCAATCGGGAAAATAGTTGAGCCCGGTTCGACACTGCGCTTCACAACCTCGAGAGTGTTGGGATTGTCCTAAAACTTGTAGTTCGTAATCATGGAAACAATTATATTTATCAATAAAAGTATTATTGAAGAATTTATTCAGTAAGAGTGTTATTGAAATCGAAGTTGCATTATGATATAAAATCCAATAACGAATCCATGGCTATAGTATGAATACTCTAACTTTACGTAGAGACATAAAAGAGGACCAAGTTATAGTATATAACCAAAAATGTCTATAAATATATGGATGAGATTGGGTACCTCATCTTGGGGACATTATGGATACGGCCTACTTTGTATACCGATACAAATTATGTGATCCTGAAATCGTTCATGTGAAGACATGTGAGTGGAGACATTCTATGCAAAAGAGTTTTACATAAGATCGTACCATGAAATAGTCACTTTTCTTTATAATGACTGTTTATTGTTAAAACTAATTATTTCAATTCGATGACTTAGGGTAAATCGATCTTAATCTTAAGCTAACTATGAACTCATGTTTATTCGAGATTATCCTTTGATCTGTATAGGTGAGAGTAGTTTAACAGCACTGCTCAACAAACCTCCCATTTTGGGGATAAGACCAGATAGATAACTAGGGACATAGTCCTACGAGATGGAATGACAGTTGTACCCAATAAGAACAACGAACTAATACCAATGCGCACAATCACCGATTGGAGGATTTGCATGGATTACTGAAAATTCAATGCGACGACCAAAAAAGATCATTTCTCATTGCCCTTCATTGACCAAATGTTGGACAGACTAGCAGGGAACAACTACTTTTGCTTTTTGGATGGATACGCGGGGTACAATCAAATAATGATCGCACCTGAGGATCAAGAAAAAAACAACTTTCACATGCTTGTATGGGATGTTTGTCTTTCAACGCATGCCTTTCAGACTATGCAATGACCCGAGTACCTTTCAAAGGTGCATGATGGCTATCTTTTCAGATTACATTGAGGACTCTTCAAAAATATTCATTGATGATTTTTCAGTCTATGGAAGGACGGTCTAGAAAATCTGGAAAAGATCCCAAAGTGGTGCGAGGACACAAATTTATTTCTGAATTGGGAGAAGTGACATTTCATGGTAACTGAGGGAATTGTTCTCGGACGCAAAGTTTCCAAATATAGCCTAGAAGTTGATAAAGCAAAATTTGAGGCCATTGAAAAGTTATCACCACCTACAAATGTGAAGACTCTAAGAAGTTTCCTAGGACATGTTGGGTTCTATTGAAAATTTGTCAAAAATTTCTCAAAAATTGTCAGACCACTGAACATGTTGCTAAAAGCTGATAGACCTTTTGATTTTGACGCCAGTTGCCTTAACGCATTTGAAAAATTAAAGAATGTGCTAGTCTTAGCTCCAGTTTTTATTACACCCGAATGGACAAAAACATTCGAGCTAATGTGCGATGGGGGAAGTTTTGGCTCAATGAATAGAAAAGGTTCTTCATCTCATCGCATACGTAAGTAAGACTCTTAATAGTGCTCAGGAGAATTACACTGAAGGTTCCACATTGAAGGGACCCTTGAGCGTAAGCAGATCTCCCAAATCCCAATTTTTCAGAATTGGAATTTTTAAGGTGAAAAAGAAATTATGCATTTAAGGGAAAAGAAAAATACAACATGCTTATGAAAAAGAAAGAAACGAAATAGGGTTTCAAAAACCCTTACCTTTGAAGAAGATTTTCAATGTAATCCTTGAACACAACCACAAACGGCGACCTCGGTATCCTCAGGTAGAAAACCCAGGAGGAGTGAGTGCTCTGGCTATGTTGGAGGTTTAAAGGAAGGAGAGAAAAATTTAGAGAGGAAGAGAGATATGAGATTTTCTTTTAAAAAAAAATTACAAAACTTTTCTATATCTTTCTATATCTCTTATCTATTTTTGCATGATGGAGATAAGCCAAATTAGAAAAACCAATTCCATTTACGTGAAAGTGGAGAGAAAAAAGAGGGAACTCCCTCCAAATAATTTATTTAATATAATTAAATAATATTAATTAATATATCTAATTAAATAAATAATTTAATATATATTAATATGATGACTACCTTATCATGTAATATATATTAAACTATATGTTATATCAAATATAACATATAATCTGATTCTCATTTAGTCCTATTGAGCTACTGAGAGGACCTTATGGACCTGTAACTTGAAGCTCCAACGGTACGTGAATAATTAATTAAACTCTTTAATTAAATTATTCACCATTCTTTAACTATCGAGCACTCCACTAAAGACCGATAGTTACACTCTTCACACTTCGGATATCTTTTTGTGTCCATTGGATATGACCAATCAACAGTACAATGACTCTTCACTTGCTCGTAAGTACAACTAGACCAATTACCGTTTTGCCCCTATAGTTACATCTAACTTCTTAAGTATCACTAATCTCTCGAATGAACAATAAATCATAATCCAACTATGATCAAATCCCTCTCGGACCTGGAGAGGGTGAAGCGTCACATTGTTCAAGCCCCAGAATCAGTCCTTAAGAGAGCAATTTATCTGCTTGCCCTGACATTGGGGGAAGGAGTGACTTCTTGTGTAACTATGTTCCCAGCTCCCCAATCAGACGAATCTCCAAAATGGTAGGGTTGTTGAGTCGGCGATCTTGCCACTCTCACCCATACAAATCAAAGGACCACCCTCATAGGCAGGAGTTCACAACTCACTCAGGATTCAGGTTATGTTACCTATGGTCATCCTAGTGAAATGTAAGTCTCTATTATGAACGGTGTTATATAATGAGACTAAACATTTCATGGTCCAGTCTTATACAAACTCCTTTGTATAGAATATCCCCATTCACATGTCCCCACATGAATAATCAAGACCAGGTCATTTGTAACACTTTAAAACAATGGTAACACCTATAAAATGGGTCATACTCATAGTGTCACCAAGATAAAGTATCCAGCCTCATCCATCTACTATAGATCATTTAGGTTATCACTTAAACATGATCCACCCGTATGTCTCTACATACACGTTTAAGCTACAAGATAACCCTGGATGTTAGTTTATTGATTTGTGATTAATGAAACTAATTTTGAAATAAAACATCAAATTTTTTATTTCATAAATAAAATTATTTGTACATTACAATTACAAACTATAAGACCCTACGAGATTTAAGGCATCAACCCCAACATACACTACTATTGAAAAAAAGCTACTGCCGGTAGTCTTTGCCATCGAAAAATTCAAACATTATCTGTTGGGATCAAGGGTCATCATCCATACAGACCACTCAGCTATTAAATACTTGATGACAAAGAAAGATGCGAAGCCAAGACTGATTAGATGGGTTATATTGCTTCAAAAGTTTGATACAGAAATAATAGACAGAAAATGGCTAGAGAATAAAGTTGTAAATCATCTATCGTGATTTGAAAAGCATGAAAATGATCGCATTCAACCCACTATAAACGCCTCATTCCCTGATGAGTTACTATTGAAGATTGACAAGTACTTGCCCTGGTTTGCAGACATCGTCAATTTCTTAGTCTGCAAATAATTTTCCGAAGAATATAAATCACAACAAAAGAAAAGGCTCATGCATGACTGCAAATTTTATTATTGGGACGAGCCTAACCTGTATAAAAGAGGACCTGACCAAATTTTGAGGCAATGCGTTCCCAAAACAACATTTCAACGCATCTTTTATCAATGCCATGAATTGCCCTATGGTGGGCATTTCAGAATTCAATGTACAGCTGCAAAGCGGATATTATTAGCCCACCTCATTCAAGGATGCATGCGAATATATCATAAAGTGCGATAAATGCCAACGCACCGGGAACATTTATGAGAAGAATGAAATGCCAATGAATGTTATTCTGGAAATGGAATTATTTGATGTTTGGGGGATCGATTTTATGGGTCCATTTCTGCCATCCAATGGCCACAACTACATCTTGTTAGTTGTTGACTATGTATCTAAGTGGCTAGAGGCCATCTCATGTGCTTCAAACGATGTGATTACTGTCTAAAAAATGTTATAGAGAAACATCTTTACTTGCTTTGGCACTATGCATGCTATTATAAGCGATGAAGGCACACATTTCATCAATCGCATTGTTGGCAAACTTCTGATCAAATACAACATTCATCACAAAATAGCCACAACTTATCACCCCTAGATAAATGGTCAGGTTGAAATATCCAATAGAGAAATTAAGATAATACCGAAGAAGGTTGTCAATCAAATGCATAAAGATTGGGCACAAAGACTAGATGAAGCATTATGGGCATATCACACTACATATAAAATTCTTATACGAATGTCCCCATACGCTCTGGTCTTCGATAAAGCTTGCCACTTGCCATTGGAACTTAAACATAAAGCATTTTAGGCTACAAAAAAAAAAAAAAACTCAATTTTGACTTGAAAGCTCCAAGGGAGGAGAGGAAGCTCCAACTATTGGAACTAGACGAATGGAGGATACAAGCATACGAGAATGCCAAAATCTATAAGGAATGAAAAAAGCGTTGGCATGAACAATGCATTCGTAAGAAAGATTTTGAAATTGGCCAAAAAGTACTATTGTTTAACTCTTGACTACGTCTTTTTCCAAGAAAGCTGAAATCACGTTGGTCAGAACCTTTAATTATCAAGGAAATCTACCAACACGAAGCTGTATAATTGATCAGTGAAGACGGGACCAACGCATTCAAGGTGATCGGACAAAGGATCAAGCCTTACTATGAAGGTGATTTCAGTCGCGAAAAGACCTCTATAGACGTGGGAAAACCTGAGTAATGCGATATAAGGAGTCTTTATGCCATAAAGCAATATCTTTTTTAGGGGCAAATCATATCCTTTTTCTGTATCATTTTATACTTTTGTTACCTGTTCTTTTTAATTAATTGCTCATTTGTTTATGCTTTTCTTATTTCTTATTTTGTGAACAATGATTGCTAGCCAAAGTTGAACAAATTTTGGGGAAGGGAAATTAGGGTTTCTAAGGTGATAAGTGATGCGATGAGCTTGGCGATACGTGGAAATTTGTAGGCTAACGCATCCCTAAAAAGCTCATCGCATGTGAGGGAACATACGTCATTTTACCATAGGTCGGTGAAAATATGTGTCGTCTGGTATTCCATCAGATTGCCATTATTGCGTGAATCGTTATGATTAACTTGAATCGCGAGGCGACCCATCGTTTCCTATTTCACTCTTACTTCACCTATTTAAACCTTTCTTCTCAAACAACCCAAGATCCTTACGCTTCACCAAAACTATAAACCCTCTGAATTCTGGAAATTCTCTGGCGAAGTTTCAAGCTCTCCAACCTGCCTTTCTTTCATACCCAACCTATTCGCATTCTAAATGGCCCACCAAAATACCCCTTCCTCCACTCATTCTTCCATTCCCACCTATTTCTATGAGGTGTTATCCCCAATCGTTTCTATCCAGCCTGTTTCCTTCACAAGCGTCGTTATGTCAGTTTATGCACCTCCACCCATGGTGGCTTCACCTTCCTCATTCAATCCCATATTCATCCCATCAGCTTCTATCCTATCGCAGTCCTCATCGCCACAAGATCACCTACAACCAACTACTTCACCACAAGTGAAGCTAGGCGACGGGACAAACAAGAAGTCTATGGGGACATTCTAAAAAAACCTAAAATAGTTCGTCTCCTTAGATGGAGTAGTAAATCAACCAAACAGTCAGAAGGGTAGGGTTGAAGTATCTTTGTATGGGTCTAGCCATGTGATAAAAAAGGGGAAACAAGGTGGCATTGAATTGATTAACATTGAAGAGGAGCCCCTCTTAAGGAAAAATACGAAAGGGGGAAGAAGAAGAAGCGATGGTGCTAGTATCCCCACTTCCTCTGCAAAGGCGATGGCAAAAGAATTCCAAAAGAAGGCCAGAAGGATTGAGAAAGACTTAGGAGAAATAAGAAAGGAAGTTGCATCCCTAATCGCGACAACTGAAGTCCATCTTGAGATACGCGAAGAAGAGCTTGAACGCACAGGAAGTCCATCGCATCCATAGTTTAAGAAATCTCCAGATAGTGTGGAGCACACTACGCTGGAATTTGAAAAGGAAATGTGCAACGAAAGTGATGAAGAGAAAAGAGCCAAATAGGAAAAGGCTAAGCGCATTAAGCGCAACTTGCAAAAGATTAGGGAAGAAAAACGACTGATTAGGGAAGAAGATAAGAGGAAAAAGAAAGAAGATAAGTCTGGGTTGGAAGAGATGAAGAAGGGCACTATCAATAGTATTTCAAAGAAGGAAAAAGCGCCAAAGCAAGCAGCAGTAAGAAAGGAAGAAAAGGGCAGGGTGCCTGCAGTGGAGGAAAAAAAAGTTCCAAAAAAGAGACCCCTTATTCTAATTGAGATGGGCTTCTTCCCGGAAAGTACGTCTCTACCGCATTTCATCACAAACATGATTGACGCATTGTGGTGGAGAAACTTCTGTGAAGGGGCAAGAACGGTCAAACCATCTGTGGTGACTGCGTTCTACGAAGGAAAGCCTTATACTGGGCGCTACCGAGCAGATGCTGGGGAAGCAACCATAGGATTCGGCGTCAAGAATATTAACCATTTATACAATCTGGAAGACAGTTTTCACGCTGAAGGAAATAGGATAATCGAAAGCCCAACATCTAAGGAACAAAAAGAAGTGCTGAAGGTGGTAGCACTACCCGGGACAAAATGGAACATCTCAGCCCAAGGGGACAAGATATTGTCACCACACAATCTAATGCTAGAAGCCAATATGTGGTTATACTTCGTCAAAAGAAAAATGCTCCCTACAAGTAATGATCATTCAATCTCTTAAGGACGTGAGAGTTAATAACTTTTATTCTCCCACTGAAGTGTTCTAAATGTTTGGGTATATTTATACTTAGGTTAGACGGTTAATTTCATACAACCTAAGTCTAAGTAGTTTATCCAAATATAACTCTTATAATTGGATTTAACCTACAATGTCTAAGTGATAAACCATTTTATTACCTCACATAGCTCACAAATGCTCATAAAACCGGTTACCAACGCTAAATTATTCGGCTATAATCCCCAGGTAGAAGGTGTTTCGTAGACCGTCAACTTAAATACCCCCAGCCTTCGACAGGATTATATACTGGTTGAGTTTGTAACCATAGTTTTACAAGTTTAACGACCTATTTTAACTATTAAAATAAGTGGTTAACCTAAGTGAGCATGCTACTGTTCTTTTTTATGGATTTTAAACGTCTAACCCAATTTTATAACAGTTTACAAAATTTAGACATGCTTAACATCCACGACAAACAACGAAGGTATCTAATATAACTATTATATTAAACATAATGCATACTTTATATCATAACAATTATAACATACTGTCAATGCATGTAACATGCTTCCTACAGTGGGGTTTTAAATCTACATGGCATACTGTATGCATATACATTAATTTATTTAATTATCACATACATCTCATGCATAAACAATTAAATATTAACTGTTATGTTTTTTGTTTTGGCATAAACAAGCAAACAGATAGCTAACTATTAAACAGCTTCATAACCGTCTTTGAACCGCTCCAAACCGAACCCAAAACAATTTGAACCGGGCTGACGAGTCTGAACCGAACCAACAAAGCCTGAACCAGACCAACCACAACCATTTGAGGCTGCACCAGATTGAACCTTGAGTAAACCAGTCGAATCGTTTGCTCTCGGTCCAACCTCAATATGCTGCTAAGGCGGATCATGTAGTGCCTGAAGGTAATCGTCTAGCGTCGTCGCCTTGGGTTGAGAGGAAGTACACGATCGCATAGTGTTTGCTGGAAGCTAGACGATCATTTAGCTCTATCGCATGAGACTAGACGATCGTTTAGTTCCATTGCAGTGTAATCGTTTAGCTCCAACGCATAGTACTAAATGATCGCATAACACCATTGCCCATTGCATTCAAGTCATCATTAAGTATACGCCGCAGCTAAACGATCGCACAGCTCTATCGTATAGAACATCATCGCATCGTATAGCATTTATCTACACGATCCTTTGCTCCGCGACCAAACAAACGCTCAGTGCTATCGCGTAGCATTTCGTCGTATCGTTTAGCTCGCATCATTGCTAAACGATCGTATAGCATCATCGTTTAGCAAAATCAACGAATCGTCTAGTCCCTACGACTAAAACTAAACGATCGCGTAATGCTATCGTATAGCAAATGAACGCGTCGCTTAGCTCCTGTAGGTACACGATCGTTTAGCGTTCAACATCACAATGAACAACGCATATTACTAAACGATCGTATAGCGTTTTTTCTCATCGTGTAGCATCTAGAGCTAAATGATCATTTAGCAACTGGACCTCAGCAACAGAGTGAAGCAAAAGCTGAAAACTCTGGAACAGTAGCTCAACCTCATTTGCATGTTTCTTCAATTACATCTTAATTTCAACTCTAATGACTCCAAATAAACTACAAACACTTGCTAACACATAAATGCTCATCAAGCAAGAGTCAATTACAAATTTAATCGAGAAATTAAAGAGAATTAAAATGCCAAAACAGAGAAAACCATAGCCGTACAAACAGTTTCATATATCTCATGGAAAAACACCCACCTTGCCAAAATTAGACTGAATTGAAAGCTTAAAAGATGCTCTGATACCAATTGTTAGAGTTAAACAACATATAGTGGAAGTATCAAGGATCCATAAGCATTCTAATTCACTAATTTTAGCAAAAACTAAAGCATGTTGTTCATAAAAATGGGTTTTCAGAACATACCTTTGAAGAACTTTTCAAGAAAATTGTCTATTCAGCTGTTGTATTCACTTGATATCAACGTGAACCACCTCAAAGCCTTCCCTACTATGCTCTTGGAGCTTTAGGTAAAGTTGTGGGACTCAAGAACAACATGAAGATGTAGAGAAACAAGGGAAGCTCACAGCAGCAAGTTGAAGAAGACAACTTCTTCACCACGATTTTTCTCTCTCAAAATTATGTATTCATCTCCTTCTCTAACAACTCCAATCTTCTTTATATATCAAGATGAACATGCAAAGAGATGGAGTGCATGGATTGCAGCTCATGCTTGAAGAATCAAGGTAGAGAAGATCATGGTTTGTGTGTGAGCAAAAATATGATGATAATGGAAAAAAAAAACTTTTTCCACTTTGTACCATGCAAAACGATTTTTCCATTTTCCTTTTTAAAACAAAAAAATGACTTTTAAATCATTTTAATTTAAAAATGGATTTTCTTAAATTAATTTAATCAATTAATTTAATATCAACTATTAAATTAATTTTTGCATAATAATCATCTTTATATATTTAAATCATATTTAAATATTTATTCTCTTGTTGCATTTAATTTGAACGTTTCAAATTAATTTCTCAAGCTACCCTAAAGCGTACCTATTTACGAGCTAGTAGGGGGATCTCACGGACCTACAAATCATGGGTTCCAATGATCTGAGATTAATCGGCTAAACTTATTAGACCGATCTAACCCCCATTCGTTAACTAATGGGTGATTCCACTAAAGCCCATAGCTGAACTTCCCTCACTGTAGATATATTATGTTCACACGATATAACCAAGATTAGTAAGTTAACCCTTCACAAGTTGCTCGTAACAACGGTTGAGTCGAATCTTTGTTTTACCCCCGAAATTACCTCTTATTCCTTAAGTTCCACAATCCCCTAATGAACAATTGATTTGTGATCCAATCAACAAATCGAATCTCTCTCAGGCCAATGAGAGGGTGAGGCCTCAAGACCTAGAATCAGCACTTGAAGGGAACAACCTCTATACTAACCCTAATCGGTTAGGAGTGAGTTCCCTTTTGCACTCTATGTTCCCAGGTATTCATCCGGTCTTATCCCCAAAATGGTAAGCTTATTGAGCAGAGGCAATTGGTCTACTCTCACCGTTTGCAGATTAAAGGATAATCCCGAATAAACAGGAGTTCATAGTTAGCTCAAGATTAAGGTTAAGTTACCTAGGTCATCGCTTTGAAATCATCAGTCTTAAATAGTAAACAACATTATAAAGTCAGAGTGATAGGTTTCGTTGTCTGATCTTGCACAAAACTCATTTGCACATGACACCCCCACTCCTCATGTCTCAACATGCACGAATTAGGATCACTTCGTATTTAGCACTTTACAACTCTTTGTAACAACTACAGAGTAGGCCGCATCCAATAGTGTTACTAGAATAAGGTACTCAACTTATTCATATACTATAGATCATTTTGACTATTTACTTGAACTTGATCCACTTGTATGTCTCCACATAAAGTTTAAGTACTCATAAAATAGTCAAGGGACTTAGGTTTATTGGGTTTCTAAAAAAACAATATATTTAACAACAACTTTATTGAATTCTCATAATAAGTTCTAATGTTTACAAACCACGAGTTTTAGGACATAAAACCCAACAAACTCCCACTTGGATTAAAACTCTAGTGGTAACTTATATATCCGATATATAAGACTGAGTTTCTGAGTTTTATAGAGATACAATAAACTAGGGCATCCCATACCCATGATTTTAGCCATTTAATATCTCATACCTGATATTTCTCCTACTTGCCCTAGGTTATTAACCTCTGGTATTTCTAGTCTTACTACATAATTCTTAAACACTTTAGTCGAGAGAATCATTGTAAACATATTAATATACAAATAAGTTTCTTATGGGGAATTCATCTTTTTCTCAATAATGGTTAGGAAACATATTTTCCTCCCACTACATTGAGGTACTCTTAACTCTTTGATTAAGATGGTCTGACCCGCCTTAACAACTCTTATTAACAGTCAGAGCTAAAAATCTTAAATTCATTATACTTCAATCTTAGACATTTAAATACCTGAATATTTATTGATTGCTATTAACAATTTGTTTCTTAACATAAGTTGCTATGAGATAAAACAAACATATTTCTTGAAAATGAACATTTCATTTAGCACAAAAATATGCACAAAAGGTTCATTACAAGGTTTAACAAAAGCAGGTAATTTACATCTTCATCAGCAAGTTCTCCTATTGGATGAGTTGAGCAAACGGTCTCCAGGATCTAAGCAGCCTGTTTTCCTTTCTCTGCTCTCTTCTCTGCAAGATATTTAGGTCAATTTCTCTTCTAGTGCCCTAGCTCATTGCAGTGAAAACATTTCCCTTTCTCTGCAGCAGTTTTCTTACTCTTCTTACCAGCAGGCTTTTTCACTTTCCCTTTGTCTTTCTTCGCTAGAATACTCTTAATCTGCGAAGACAAGGCAACTTTAGGCTTGGAGGACATTCCTCTCTTCTTTGTAGAAGCAACATTTACTTCTGATACTAGTTCCAGACCTTTAGTTCTCAACATGTTCTGAAATGCATGCAGCTTATTAAGCAGAGTTGTCAAGTAGTATTCAATTTTATTCATCAAGGCATTGGTACAAAATTGCAGAAAACTCTTCAGAAGATATTCTAGAATAAAGCCAACTTGACTTCTCTCATCCATCACAACACTGTTCACTTCAGCCACATTAAAGTGGACCATCATGTCGCGGACATGTTCACGAACATTGGTCCCCTCTTTCATGCGACTATTGTAAACGTATTTGATAACATTATGCCTCAGGGTGAAGGACGACTGTCCAAACATCCCTCATAGAGATTCCATAATCTCTTTGGCAGTGTTTATACCCTTATGTTTTTTTGCCAAATCGTCAGACAAGCTGACGAGGATATAAGCAAGGGCTTTATCATTAGCCCTGATCCATTTATCAAATGCTTCCCGAACAATTCAGTTGGTATTTGAGCTAGGAATGAGAGGACATTTCTCTGTCAAAACAAATCTCAAATTGTCTATCGTGAGTATTGTATTCAAATTTGATATCTAGTTTACATAATTGTCCCCAATCAGTTTGTTTGAAGCCAGCAATTGTATAATAGAACTTGTCATTATGAAATTATAAACAAATTTTATAAGTGAATTGCTTTTAAATCCAATCAAGTTTTAGCAAAGTGATAATGTATCCATAATCATTATTTTTGCAACGATACTTAAGTGATTTAATACAAATGCTACTGTGGGGCAGTCAAAAATTCCTTCACAAAAGCAAGACAATTCTTGACCAAATATTATCTCCAGAATAACTCATATTCCGATAGTCATTTAGTTATCGTTTTCAGTCAAGATCATTACTAACACTTAGTAAGTCTTGTAAGTGTAGACCCGCCATTTTCCAGATCTTACAGAACGGTATGAGTATGCCTCCGAAATAGAAGACAATACCCAAGACGGAACTATAAGACCCTATTCATTTTACTGAAGCCTGGGTTGTTCTGAATCCTATGTTACAACCCTCCGTAGGGATCGCGGCTGATAACGACTAGCTAGTGCCGCATGAAAAACAACAGTAGGCGCAACATAAGAATCTCACGGTTCAGACTAATAGAGGAGACTGTAGGACAATGTTGACAAATTTTCTTCACCCACTTACTATGAACGACTTCCCCCATTCACCTTGTTATTGACCCATGCAAACATTTTCCGTATGGAGCAGTCCAGGTAAAATCGACAAGAAGCCGAGCATGGATCTCCCGATGTGAACTCTTGAGAACGTGAGAGCTAATAACTTTTAATCTCCATGCATCACAGTTGATGACCAAAGTCTGCCATTAGCCCAGTGAAGAAAATCAACACGCTCTAGCCAACGCACCCGAAGGAATTGACCCCTAAGATGAATGGTACAAATTTCTTCATGATGACCTATGAGAACCAATTTTGGAAGGTCTTGTTGACCTATCGCGACAACAAAAATTACTTAAAGCGCAGATGAACAACTTGAGGTGACAGTAAGATGAACTCGTTAGACAACACAACAAGTTGAAGGAATTTGTTCAAGATCAGCAGAGTGTGACATGTGACTTCATCAGACAACTGACGCAGAGGCAGTACGACCAATTTCACTACATGATCGAATTTTTTCAAAATGTTGTTGCTTGCCTCATGGCGGTGTCACCCATTGTTCGGCATCTCCAAAACCCCTTGCAGTTCCCCAACGAGAATACACCACAAGAACAAAACACAACGATGCGGAAGAAAAATAAATTTGGGGGTGGTGTCGTTCCTTGTTTTCTCGTTTCCTTGTACTGTTTAAGGTAGATGCCATCTCTCTTCTTTTGTATCGTCGCTTCAATGATTTAATATAAATTTAATGTGATTTTGTCTATCTTTCATTGCCTTTTCTTTTGTTTGTATCACGCCTAAACTTTTGATTGCTTAATTATCTGTTGCTTCCCATTGATGACCTCAATAATGAAACTATGTTCTAACACTAACTGCCGAGATTGGCATCAGTATTAAGTTTTAGGATTTTTCTTTGAAAATATTTCTAGGATTTAGCAGGCTTACAAGCTTTACTTCAAACTTCTTTTACAACAACTTTCTAATTCCATCGCATAATTTACTTTCTTAGCAATGAGGACCTTGTTGCCCTATATATATATATATATATATATTTTTTTTTTTGGGGGGGGGGGGGGTTGATCATAAAAGCTTTCAAAATATTTTAATCTTCTTGAATACATATTTATTTCAAAAAAAAAAAAAAAAAGAAAGCGTTGAGATCGAAACTTGGTCATAGTTGGATGTCCACATGACACCCGTGGGGGCAAGCCAAAATGAAGGCAAGAATCGTGATCAACGCAAGAAATAATCGATCACAACTCTACTGCCATAACAAATCATAAGGCATGAGTTATGCCTGAAAAGAGTGTCTCGCTTGTAGTTCGATGTCAGCATGACACGCATGGGGACAAGCCAAAACGAAGCTTAGACATTTGGATCAACGCAAGATCACAGCAAAAATAATAAGGAGAAATTTTACTTTTTATTATTTAAAACCCTATTTCTGGAAAAAAAAAAAAAACAAAATATGAGGTTGTTTTGGAAATTATTAAGGGATTTTTTGAAGATTAAGCTTGCGGCTTCTCAAGTTTAGAAATAATTTCAAAAGGAAAAGGAATAAAACTCAAGAAGATTCTGGTCTAGCAAATTTGGTTAAGCACTTTGAGGGGTCTAGGCGATCTAGACTTTAGGAAATCCTAAGTATATGCTTGAGGACAAGCATTGTTTTAAATTTGAAGGTGTGATAACTTGTAGAAATACAAGTTATTTTATCTTTCTCATCTAAAAAAATAAGAAAAAGCTCTGAAAGTGCGACATTTGCTGAAGAATTCATAAAGTAATCACAGTATGCGATTATATATCTTCAACACCGACCTATCTAAATTTTGAGCTAATGTCGCTATTTTAATGCAGAATGCCCACTGATGTGGTCAAGGAAGAACTATTAGAAACAAACACACGATCGCATAACCAGTTGAGTCGATAACTTTAGTTGTTGAAACATGATAAAACATGAGCGGTGGAAGTCAAATCTCAGATTGAGTTGGTGGCTAATAAGAGAGCTTCGTTGAAGATTTAATGAACTTCTGACGTGTTGCAGATGGCACTTTAGGGTATGAAATTTAATACACCTTATCAACACAATCATGAGGGAGAGAAGAGAAGTCATCCTCAGACGCCTATAAATACCCATGCAATTGCCATGTAACGGACATGAGAGACACAACGTTTCTGAGAAGAAAACTCTGTAAAAAATCCTTCTCGTTCAGCCATAAAAACACCCTAGTGAGATCTTGGGTCTCTTTTGGAAGAAGAGAAACTCCATTGCTAGAGGAAGCAAGACATTGCACACCATGACTTGATTTTCTATCCTTTCTTTATCTTAAAGTGTATTTGTGTTGTATTATTAACATTGAAAAGTTTAAAGTCTGCAATATGAATACATATTTATTCCATCCTTTGTTCATTTTCTCTATCATTATTATGAGTAGCTAAATTACTAATAGGCTGAGAAGCATATAGCCAGCAAGAACTAAGCAACAAAAGAATTATGCGATCAACTTGTTTTATGCATGCCTACTTGTGTCACTTGAATGAATCGAAAGATTATTCTAAGTAAATTGAATACAGGTTTGAAAGAACTCAGATGTAGAACTCATGAAACAAAAGGAGATGCTCCTTAGAAATAAATACATATTTTACGTATTGCACTCATCACATGCATTCTAGAGATAGGATTGTGTGGCTAGATACACTGAGAAGTGTTGGTCGTAATAGCAAGTGCATTGCTTGAATGCACGATTCATATAGTTGCTTAGGAAGTGTTGGTGAAAATTCTTCTCAACCCTATAGCATATCATTGTCCAACAACCACCACTCACACTATTTCACTTAAAGCACAACCCTCATCGCATAAAGTTTAGAGTTAGAATAATACAAAAAATTGACCATTTAAGTCAACATTTTATTTGCATTAAGATTAGAGTATTAGTTTCATTGCACACTTGTAAGTAGTCCCTGAGTTTGACCCTGGACTTACTAGGACCCTAGTTGGACTTACGCTTGGGTTTTACCAAGAAAAACAAAGCGTTATAACCTCATAATCATTATTCATCTCATCGCATGGTACGAACACATCACCCTCTTATATGTTCTTAGTTGAACTAAACACTTCATACACTAATTCAGGCATCAGAGTGTGGTCGATTCAACATCACACCAATGAGTACTTTCATGCAGGTTAACTTGGACTATGAAGTCGGACTAAAGGAATGGGCCAACAAAGCACCCAAAGGAGAGACAAAGGCCTAAAGACCAGCGTTTGAGTTTTCCTCGCCGACACAATCAAATAGGCAATAGCTCCAAACCTTAAATCTTATAGGTCAAAGTGTATTTCGTCCAATAATGTATTTAAAAGAAACCAAAAACAAATTATATATCCTAGATATGGTTGTCAGTTTAAGAAAGTTATTCTTTTAATCGTTATAGGAAGTTTTTATTTTTCTTTTGGAAAATGCTATACATAGTTTCGTACAAATTATGTAACCAAAATAGGGGAAATAAGAAAAATAGCATATTTTAACTTTCCATTTAGACAAATAGCAAACCCATTTTTCATTTATAAAAATGGAAAAATGGAATAAAAATAGTGATAAATCAAAATTTTAAAAGTCCAAACTACCCCTAACACATAGATACAATCCTTAATAAGATAAAAGTTTAGATACACTCTAACTATACCCACCCAAAATTACCAAATACTTTTAAAACCCACTGTTGATTTATCTTCCCCAAAAAGCTAACCCTATTTTTTAACCTTTCACTTCTAGCATTGAATGAATAAACACCTGACTTTTCCTCTTCTCACCAAATATTTTCCTCTTCCTTATCCTTCCATCTTCAAGCTTTTACTCCATAGGAGGTTCTCCAGAGTCCAGACGTTCCTTCTGGAGAAACCAATAGAATCTAAGAAGCAGTCATCGATAAGATGTGCTTCGGTCGTTCTTCATGTTGTCATTATCTTGAAGGAATATACAAACACCCTTCCTCTTCCCACTAAAACTTTTCCTCTTCTTCATCCTTCCATCTTCAATCTTCTGCTCCATAGAAGGTGTTCTAGCCATTCCTTATGTTGAAACCACAAGAAATCGACAAATACTTAGAAGATTCAGATGAAATCATAAGAACATGAGAAGTAGTCGTCAATGGGAGGTGCTCTAGCCATATACCGTGTTCGAACTCAACAAATAAATGGATTGGGGTTTCAACAACAAATCTATGTTCTTAAAATCTACAAAATTTGGAATATTGCTAAAACAAAGCTTCGACATACATACTTTTCTCCTTAATTGTACATGCTAGACAAAATACCTAATATTTATTTTGATTTTTTTTAAAAATCAGATCCAGTCTAATTTTTAAGGGATCACATATCGAAATTGAATTCGTTTTAAAATCAATATTTTGTTCATGTTATTAAAAGGATGGTAAAAGAGAAGGTGAAATAGAATACGATAAGAAGTGACCGATTGCATGCTGCAGGGATAATTGGAAGAAAGCCTAAAAAAATGAATCACTGCACTCTTTAAGCAATGATGAGGAGGTACATTTTTCTCTTCAATGAGAAGATTGTTTTATGTATATGTGATAGATTATAGAAGCAATTTTGTATAACCAAAGTGTAATTATTTAGTTGTAAGTTGTATAGATAGAAATATGAATTGATTGTTTTCATTGATACAAAGAACAAATAATACAATGGCAAGTCTTTCAGTTGAAACAACTAGAAAAGACAATCTAAGAAAAGAGAAAGGAGTGAAACAACCCTTGATTTAAGTGAAACACCTAAAAGGACAAAAACAAATTCAATGGTTACTGAAGTTTCATGTTTCCTCAGATAACAATTGTTAAATAGACGCCTTGAAATTACATTGTTTTGCATAATATAAAAGCGCCAACAAAGGAAAAAAGAAAGACAAAATTAAGTGATATCAACAAATATGAAGAATATATTGAAGAGAAAAATGTATGAAATAATAGAATTAGGCTATAATTATGTTCAATTAAATTATTCTAACATGAAAGTAACACAAGACGAGACTATGGAGGAAACATAAAATCAAGAACACACAGGAGAATATGTTGAAAATGATAGCAAGAAGGAGATTAAAGGACCATCAAATAGCCACAAAGAAATAATATCACAGCCAGAAGATTCCCCAACTGAAGAAAACAAATAAAAAAAAAGGTAATGTTTCTCAAGTGAATTTATAAAATAGTTTGATGTATACAAAATTCTAATAGAAAGTTAATCCTTGAAGGCAATGGTTAAGAAGGAGAATGAAAAAGGAAATAAGACAAAACGAGAAGCTCGAAAGTTATTACAGTCAAAGAAAGTAGTGAGGTTTGTACTACATACAATAAATTTTATTATGACTAATAATTTTGTATATTGTATGTTGGATACCGAATATAAACTACAAATATGGTGTAATGTGATTGGTTGGATGCATATAAACTAGGGCATAATACGCGCCCAATACAAATCTCTCACTTGCCCTAGTCTAGACGTGGTCTGTCTTGTAGACCCATACTCTGCAGGTGACTCTTAAACACCCTAGCCATGAGGGCCTTTACAAACGGATCAACAACGTTGTGCTCCAAAGCTATCTGTGTGACAATCACGTCCTTTCGATGCACAATCTCTCGAATGAGATGATAATTTCGCTTTATATGCTTCCTGTGCTTATGACTTCTAGGCTCTCGGGAATTAGCCACAACACCACTATTATTACAATAAAATGTGATGCCTTTTGATATGTCTGGAACAACTTTTAGATCAGTCAAGAATTTTCTGAACCTAACAGCTTCCTTAGCAGCTTCACAAGCTGATCCATACTCACCCTCCATAGTGGAGTCAGCAATACACCCTTGCTTGCTGCTTCTCCATACTACTGCCCCTTTGTTAAGAGGGAACACTGATCATGATGTGGATTTCCTAGAATCTTTATCAGTTTGAAGATCAGAGTCTGTGTATCCCATAAGGATCAAATCCTTAGAATTATACAAGAGCATGTAGTCCCTCGTTCTTTGTAGATACTTAAGGATGTTTTTAACGGCGGACCAGTGATTTAATCTTGGATTAGATTTATATCTACTGACTATCCCCACTGCATAACAGATTTCAGATCTGGTACATAACATCGCATACATCAAGCTGCCCATAGCCAATACATAGGGGATCTGTCTCATCTCCTCAACCTCTTGAGGTGCTTAGGACACTGTTCCTTAGATAATATCGCTTCATACCTGAAAGGCAATAAGCCCCTCTTGGAGTTCTGCATCGAATATTTGACAAGCATCTTGTTAATATACGATGCTTGAGACAGAGTTTGCATTTTGTTCCTTCAATCTCTAAAGATCTGAATACCCAGAATAAACTGAGCCTCTCCTAAATTTTTCATTTCGAATTGGGTCGCTAGCCAGTTCTTAACTTCAGTCAATAAACCTACATCATTCCCAATGAATAGGATATCATCTACATATAATACTAGAAAAACTATTGAACTGTTGATGATCTTCTTGTATACACAAGATTCATCAGCGTTTTGATCAAAGCCATAAGATTTGATCGCATTATCAAACCTTACGTTCCAAGATCGAGAAGCTTACTTCAGTCCATAAATGGACTGATTAAGTTTGCAAACCTTTTGCTCTTGACCTTGGGTTATGAATCCCTCTGGCTACTCCATGTAAATGGTCTCTCAAGATTGCCATTTAGAAAGATAGTCTTGACGTTCATCTGCCAAATCTCATAGTCATAATATGAGCAATGAACAGAAGGTTCTGGATAGACTTATGCATGACAACAGGTGAGAAAGTCTCCTCATAGTCAACTCCCTTAACCTAGGTATAACCCTTTGCCACTAGTCTAGCCTTGAAGGTTTGCACTTTCCCATATGTACCTCGTTTCCTCTTGTAGATCCATTTACAACCTATAGGTTTAATGCCATCCAGTTGATCTAAAAGATCCCATATGGAATTGAAGTACATAGACCCCATTTTGAGATCCATTACTTTGATCCATTCATCATTGTCAATATCCTCCATTGCCTTCTTGTAAGACAATGGATCCTCAGCTTTACCATAAGCCACATAGCTAGGATTTTTGTTAAACCCATATAGTGAATAGGTAGGTTTGGAACCCCCTCACTACGTCGAGTTTCCCTTAACACGTGAGGTGGATTTGACCTACTAAATGGTCCTATTTCAACAACTCTTGTTGAGGTACTCGGTGAAGGAACTCTTATACAAGAGTACCTTTGAACGGAAGTTTATCTTTCCAAAGACATTGTGACAGAATTACCACATTTACATTTAAACATACAGATATGCATTATACTACAAAATTACCGACATGCTTAGAACAAATAACAACACAGAAATGAGATACGTATCAGTAGAAGAACTTTTCTTCACAACAAATCTCGCTTTCTCCAAGGAAATGGCTCCTCTCGCTCTTGCTGGAACGTCGGGCCAGTCGTTCACCAACACCCGATCGTTTACTCATGAACGGTCTCCACACGAACAGAACAGAGATGAAGACGACACCACCATTTGGAACCCTCAGTATTCTCGGTGTGATAATCCAAAGAGTGGGCTCTGTTGGGATTTGGTAAAGGGGAGGAGGATATGAAGATCATATACAACAACAAGTGGGAGAAGACTTAGTCTATCGTATAGGTAAAATGCTTGATCGTTTAGAAGAAGTACACGATCGTGTAGGAAAAAGGTTGCAATCGTCTATACGATTGTTTAGTAAATGCTATGCGTTAGATGATCATTTGGTAAAACATAGGAAACTGTTTAGAAAGATATGCGCACGTGTATTAAATCATGTAGTAAATTCGAGCTATCGTATAGTCTCTGAGTTTACTAAACGATAGGCAACACACATTTTACTTGAGCAAATTACGTGATATCTTGCAAAATGAAAACGATTTTCATTTTATTCTTCAGTTATGAAAACTTATTGGAACTTCCCACTAACACACGGTTACGGAGAAAACAGTGGTCAATTATCCTATAATTATCCAATTAATAATAATAAATATAATCATAGTATATTCATTAACCTATAGTTTAATATCACATATATACCGTAGTGTTTTCTCCTCCACTAGATATAAATCATTTTCTTCCAACATTTGCTTCACCCTTCTGTTCCTTGCTTTTCATCAAGGATTGGAAGGTCTATAGCTCATTGAAAAGAGTGGTCAAGTTGTAGTCAATCTTGTTCAAAACAACATTGCTACGAAAATGTAGGAAACTTCTAAGTAAAGATTACAAATGAAGCTAACCTGACTGGCTTTATCAATGCTAAACCCATTCATCTCCACCACATTGAAGTGGACCTTCTTGCATACGAGCATTGAAGATGTGTTTAAGAGCATCATGCCTGAGCTGTGCAGATGGTTGTCTGAATATTCCCCTCAAGGACTCCATGATCTCACGAGCTATAAGCATGGGCTCATGCTTCTTGGCTAAGACTTTGTTAAGACTAGCCAAGATATACACTCTGGCCTTTTCGTTTGCCCTTGTCTAACACTCGTATGCTTCCTGAACGTTTCGAGAAGCATTGTAAGCTAGAATGGGAGGACGATCCTCCATCAGGACAAAATGAAGGTCATCGATGATCAATATTGTGTTGATTATATTTTTCCATCTAGCATAATTCTCTCCCATTAATTTATCCACGACGAGTAAACTTAAAGTAGCGGTGGCTATGTTAAAGAATGTGAAACCCGAATTTCCATTGTCCCTACTTAAACAGGTAATTAAGGGAATTAACTAAGTATAAGTTAAATCCTATGTTGAAGAGAATGAAATTTCTAAGTGTTTGAATAGATTTTCCTTGAGTAGTTTGGAGATAAGTCTTAACTAGTGAAAAAAATTTGGCTAAGTGTGAAGCCAAAAGGAACCATGCATTGGGTGTTAGGAAACATTGACGCATGAGATGAGGTTGAATGAGTGAGGTCTAAAAGAGATTAAACCAAAGGCAACCATGCGTGAGGTTGAACACATGAATGGCTGAAGCATTGGCAAGAGATGTTGCCAAGGGATGTTCATGCATTGAGAATGTGTGAGCGAGAGTGGAGAGAGCAAGATGTTGGGCGCAAGGTGCTAGGCAAGCGATCATATAGCAAATGAGTGGCACTACACGATGCATTCGTATAGCAAATGAGCGGTGCTATACGATAAGGTAGGCGATCGTATAGCAAATGTGCGGAGCTAAACGTGTGCTAGACGATTGTGGAGATACGCATGACGTTAAACGATGAAAAATGACGTGCTAGACGATTGGGCTATATGATAGGTGTTAAGCATTACACGATCAGTGTAAACACTAGACGATAAACGTAGAAGCTGGACGATAGCATTAAATGTTAAATGATACGTAGATGCTAAGCAATAGACTATACGATGGCACTACGCGATGGGTGTAGGTGCTAGACAATAGCCATGTTGCACTAGGCAATGGCCGTTAGTGCTACACGATAGGCAGAATACTAAACGATGGCATTGCACGATAAGCAGACACATTAAACGATAGACAGATGCGTTGGACAATGAGGCGTTGGTGTTAAATGATGGAGCTAAATGATGGGTGCGGCAGCTAAGCGATGGGCTATGTGCGAGATCATTGAGAGCAAGATCGTGTAATAAACGATTGAGCTACACGGTGAGGCATTGGAGCTAAGCGTTAGATGCAAGAATTGCACGATGGAGCAGTGCTGAGGCTTGCGTTACGAAAGGTTGATGAGCTCACCCGGACAAATGGCTATACCGAGAGATGATTAGACTTGAGTTAGTAAAAGCTAGACGAATTAAGTTTCATGCAAAGGAAATCTTATGCATGAGGAAGACAACTCAAGTAGGTGTGTGGCATAAGAGTAGGTGAATGTTAAGGGAGTAGGTGGTGGAAAAACATGGTGCAAACACTCCAAAGTAGAAGGTGTCTTGCGTTGAGACTTGGTAAAAGATGATAAGGATTGTTTCCTTTAGCCTATAAATACCACCACAGATTTTATCTTCCATTCACAAGCCAAATCATTTTCAAAGAGCATAAGGAATAGTGTTAGAAAGAATATTTGAAGGAGGAGATGCTGCCGGACAGTGAAGTTTGGAAGCATCAACCTGGGATGATTTCTCCCATAATACTCGTGCGGTTAAAGTGATTTCAAAGCCACTTGAAAGCTCAGAGATTCTAGTTTTCAAGGTAGGGCTTCAGAAGAAGAGGATCCAAGGAATCGGGCTAAAGAGTGAGGAAAAGATAGAAGGGTCGAGATGGCGGGTAAGCTTGGGTCAGTCTTGATATTTTGATGATTCCGGCCAAACCACGAGAAGTTCTAAGCTAATATTTTAAGTTAAGCTTTCTGAGACATTTTGGAGAGTGTTTGTAGAATGAAGTATCTCGAGATGAGGCTTGGAATTATGAGTAATTGGAGTTTTATTTTGAATTTGGATCTCAGGGTTCAAAAGGGAGCCCGAAGTGATCAAGGAACTTCTAGAAGGGAAGATTCCTACTTTACCAAGGTGAGTGGTAATTTTCTTTAAGTATTACGCATATCTTTTATAGTAAATTGTATATGCTTATGTTATGAATGAGTATCTAGCATGAGAATGAGATTATGTGATCGAGATGATCGGGGGTCAATAGACCTAGTTCTTGAGCCCCAAGTGGAACCTCACGGGATGGTCAGGGGACCGAGAGGTCTAGTTCCTGAGTCTGTAGTCAGAGGGCCGTGGGCCTAGCTTACATACGAAGATCCTCCCACAGTTAACTATCTATCATTTATGTAGATAAGAGTTGAGATCCGAGTCATTCAAAGCGAAGGTTTGAGTATTAACCTCGTATATATGATATTCTTGTTATTATAAGTTGAAATAGACTCTAGAAGTTGCTTACCACTCACTAAGCTTTGTGAAACTCATTCTTTTCTTTCATGTTTTTTTTGTCCCAGGTAATGAAAGGTGAGAAGTTCCAGAGTGCTGCTAAGGTCAAGGTCTGCCACAAGCCACAGTCACACTTCAGTTGTTGTAAACTTTGTAGTTAAGTCTTGGAATTGTATAAACATTATATTGTTGTAATAAAAGGGGTCTACTTAATCAGTTTTTGTTTATCTCCTTGACTTAAAGTTTATCGAGTGAAGGTAAATATGGGCAGTAGGTATCACAAAAGGGTGGTATCTACGGTCTCAGGAGGCAGGGTCGGGGCGAGGTGTGACAAAGAATTTGCTGAAAAAGAACAAACTTTTTACATTTAGTCTACTTGCATTAAACCACTTATGACAACCAATCAAATTTTTAGTAAAATAGTCTAGTGTACCCTAAGTCACATCTATTTTGCAATGATGTTTCAGTGAGGTAGGACAAAAGTCACCGTAGGGTGATCGAATGTCCCCTCACTGAAATGAGACATTATCAACCATTAGCCAGAAACAACACCTTGTCACTACAACTAAAGTCACCATTGTTCGGCCCAGAATTTGTTAACATCCTTAACAATTTTGTGTAAGTGTAACCCTAGGTTCTAGAGTTCTGAACCAATGAGCCAACCATAGGGAAAAACCGATTGGGACATGAAACTAAAGTAACCCTATCCATTTTTGGAGATTGAATAAAGCGTCATGCAATACTGCCATCCTTTTGGGGGACACCCACGATGTCACGAGGGGATGCATGAAGCTTTATTTAACCTAATGGACCAAGATAGGACACCTAAAATAAAACTTAAAAGGCTAACTATTATATGAGTAAGAGTCATCCGGTTCTAAATAGGTGAACCGAGCCTTAAACTACTCGAACCGAACTGCACTTCAATGAACTTTCTGCAGTGATCGTGTAGCAAAATTGTTGTGCGATCTTATAGCAAATGCTACACAATCGTGTATCTTGTAGTATTAGCCACACGATCGTGTAGTTGTATCTACACGATCTTGAAGAACTGCTTTGTCTTCTTCATCGAAGTAGTGCTTTGACTTTCTTCTTTGAAGCTCCCTTGGAACAACACGAGTGACTTAAAACAATGAATACAAACTCTATAGCAAAAAATATACCCAAAACAATGACTTTTACAAACCAAATTTGTAAACGAAATTAAGCCTTAAAACTAAGTATCCTATTCCGAAACATCCATCAACAAAACCACTCATTGCATGAACTTTAAATAAAATTCAGAAAGAGTAAAACCCACCATCACTATAAAATCGATTCAACAAAAAAAAAAAAAAAAAAAGGAATTTGGGATCAGTAAACCAGCAACCTGTCTCTGATACCATTTGATGGATTTCAAATGGAAGGGAACCAGGAGTGGAAGAAAGATTGTCCCAAATCCCATTTTTTATTGAATGTAAATTTTATGTAAATCAAGAACAAGATATGCATTTACATAAATTACAACATGCAATATAATTAGGTTTTAGAAACCTTACCTTTGAAGACTTTTCTTCAAGAACCCTCTAATAGTACACGAATGCCTTGAAGACTTTCTTCAAGAAAACCTCGATCAAGAATGATAACACAACCACAATGGTTTCCTCGGTATTCTCAGGTAGAGAACCCAGGAGTGGTAGGCTCTGACTATTTTGGAAAGAGGGAAATTTTAGTAGAGAATAGGAAGTATTGAAATTGTTCACCAACAAATCCAATAACTCATAGAAATTTTTTTTTTTTTCCTCACTATCAAATTCGATGATCAAAAGTAAGAAGATAAAACTTTCTTTTTAGAATGCCAAATATAACAATCACCCACTTACATAGGTGGAGAGAAAATAGAGGGAATGGAGTTGTAACTCCCTCCCTCATTTTTATTTAAAATAAAAAATGAAATTTAATATAAATATAAATATGATAACTAACTTATTATATGTGTTGGGATTGATGCCTTAAATCTCGTAGGGTCTTATAATTTGTAAACATTGTTGAACAAACCCTTTATGTGATTAATAAAATATATGATATTTTATTCACTTTTCCTATAAAATAGGTGATATTTTAGTTGCATTAACCACAAACTAATAAAATAACATCCTAGGTTATCTTTGTAACTTAAACATGTATGTGGAGACATACGGGTGGATCATGTTTAAGTTATAACCCAAATGGTCTTTAGTAGATGGATAAGGCTGGGTACCTTATCCTGGTGACACTACAAGTATGACTTGCTTTGTAGGTATTATAATTGTTGTAAAGTGCTACAAATGATCTGATCCTGATCATTCATGTATTAACATGCGAGCGGGGATATTCTATAGAAAGGAGTTTGTATAAGACCAGACCACGAAATGTTTAGTCTCATTATATAACATCGTTCATAATAGAGACTTACATTTCCCCAGGAATGACCATAAGTAACATGACCTGAATCCTGAGTGAGTTGTGAACTCCTGTCTATGAGGCGGTCCTTTGATTTTTATGGGTGAGAGTGGCCAGATCGCTGACTCAACAAGCCTACCATTTTGGGGATTCGTCTAATTGGGGAGCTAGGAACATAGTTACACAAGATGGAATTCACTCATTCTCTAAAGCAGTGGTAAGTAGAGAAATTGCTCCTTTAATGGCTGATTTCAGGTCTTGAACAATGTGGTGCCATACCCTATCTTGGCCTGAGAGGGGTTTAGTCATAGTGGGATTATGATTCATTAGAGGGATCAGTGGTACTTAAGAAGTTAGATGTAACTACAGGGGCAAAATGATAATTTAGTCTAGTTGTACTTACGAGTAATTTGTGAAGGGTCATCGTACTATTGATTGGTTATATCCAATGGACATAGAAATATATCTATAGTGCGAAGAGTGTAGTTGTCGGTCTTTAGTGGAGTGCCCGACAGTTAACGGATGGTGAACAATATAATTAAAGAGTTTAATTAATTATTCATGTACCCTTGGAGCTTCAAGCTACAGGTCCATGAGGTCCCCTTGGTAGCTCAAAAGGATTTAGTTGAGAATTAGTTTTTGGATTAATTTGAATTGTTCAAATTAATAAAGGGATTTAATTATATATGATATAATTAAATTGTTTCAATTATATATGATATAATTGTCATAATGCATTTAATATATTATAGTTTAATGGGAGGGAATAAATATTTGAATGAGATTCAAATATATCTTCTATGAATGTGATTCATAGTTGTTAAATTTAATATAAATGAGATTTATATTAAATACCATTTAAAAGAGAAAAGAAACTATAGTTTATATTGTATGTGATATAATATTAAAACTATAGGTTATATGTTATATTTGATATAATATATAATTTAATACAAATATAATATGCTAAGTTAGTTATCATATTTATTTATGTTATTTTATTATTATTATTTGAATAATATTCCCCGTCTTTTCTCTCCACACACTTTAGTGGGTGGTTTTGGTTTTTATGGCACAATGGAGCATAAAAGAAGAACAATTTTTCTTTTTCTCCAAGGTTGGTGTTGTTGAACAATTGAGATTTTTACAAAAGTGTTTTGTGTTCTTGTTTTTGAGAGAATTCTCAATCTTCTTCCTCCACACATTAAACCTTTCCCTCAAACCAAAATAGTCAGATCCCACTACTCCTGGGTTCTCACCCCTAGAATACCAATGGCTCTTTTGTGGTTGTGTCCGAGTTTCTGTTCGAGGTTTCGTTGAAGAAGGTCTTCAAGAGGTTCGTGACTGTTTGAGGGAGGATTCTGAAGAAAAGGTCTTCAAAGGTAATGTATTTTAAACCATTTTCTTGAAAAAGCATGCTGTGATTTATTTTGAATGCATATATATTGTATGTTTACTGTAAATTTTGTTTTAAATAGTTAATGGAATTGGGACGATCCGCTTTCGCTCAAGGTTCTCCTCACATGAGTTCCTTCAATGTGTATATTAAATTATATGTCATATCAAATATAACATATAACCTATAGTTTTAATATTTTATCATATACAATGTAATCTATAGTTTCTTTTCTCTCTTATATGCTATTTAATATAAATCACATTTATATTAAATTTAACAACTATGAATCTAATTCATATTAATAATATTTGAATCTTATTCAAATATTTATATCCTCTCAATTAATCTATAATGTATCAAATATATTATAATAATTATATCACATATAATTAAAATAGCATAATTATATCACATATAATTAAATCCCTCTATTAATTTGAACATGTTACTAAATGTAAAATTAATAAATCCTTTTAATTTACCTATTGATAAGATGCAATTGTTAGACCATCAACCTGTGCAACCAGTAGATTTCGTCCATCGAGTGGGGTGTAAGCCTCAATAGTTCAGAAGAATGAACATGCAAAGTATAATGGAACACTGTATTAAACTTGTAGACTTTGTACTCTAATAAAATATAATTTTCATTTGTTGAAAATCAAAGGTCAAAGTATTGGGATTGATGTCCTAAATCCAGTGTATCTCGTGGTTTGTAGTTTTGTTAACACATAGTATTTATCTAATAAAATCATAGGTATTTTATTTGACATTTAGACAACAATAATTCAATCAAATAAACTAAGATCCAAGGTTATATGATGTCACTTGCACAGTATTAGGTTGATATACAAGTAGTTCATGTTCAAGTAATATCCTAAAAAGTCTGTAGTAAATGGATGAAGGTTGGGTGCCTTATCCTAGTAACCCTACAGATATGACACACTTTGTAATTGTTATACGAGATGTAAGTGTTATGAACAATATGAACCATATCGTTTATGTAAAGACATGTAAGTGAGGGTATCTTGTATAAAAAAGTTTATATATAGACCGGATCACGAAATAATTAGTTTCTATAACACTATTACTCGAAGAAACTAATATTTCACTAGGATCATAGGAGACTTGACTTTAATCCTGAGTGAGTTGTGAACTTCTGTTTATGATGGTAGTCCTTTGATCTGTATGGGTGAGAGTGACCATTATAGCCGACTCAATAAGCCTACCATTTTGGGGATTTATCTGATTAGGGAGATGAGAATACAACTACATAAGACGAAATTCACTCATTCCCATTCCTTAGGAAAGTAGATAAATTGCTTCCTTAATAGCTGGTTCTGGGTCTTGAATAATGAGGATTCAACCTCTCATTAGCTCGAAAGGTGTTATTTTATAGTTGGACTACAAGTTGTTTGTTCATTAAAGGAATCAGTGGTACTTAAGAAGTTAGATGTAACTGTAGGGATAAAACGATATTTTGACCCAGCTGTAGTTAAAAGCATTGGACAAGGGTCATTGTTTTGTTGATTGTTCATATCCATGTACACAAAAATATATCTACAATGAGGAGGGTGTAATTATCTATCTTTAGTGGGGTGATCGGTAGTTAAGAATATTGATTAATTGGATTAAAAAAGTTTAATCAATTAATCTCGTATCATTGGAGCTTTTAAATGTAGGTCCATAAGGTCCCCTTGTTAGCTCACTAAAGGATAGTAGAGGAATGATTTAAATTGTTCGAATCAAAAGAGGGAATTTTATATTAATAAGATTAATATATAATGGTTAATTATAGATATGGTCTATAATCCAAATTATGTAAGAGAGATATATTTTAATAAGATTTATATGAATTGGATTCATAAAGAGATACATACATATAAATATGTGATATTTATATGTTAATTAACTCCATATTAAATATGATCTAATTGATTAATCAATGGTTAATTAATTGATTAAGAAATAAAGGAGATTCAAGGTTAGTATAAATATATGATATTTATGATAATTATTTAAATGTATATTAAATAAGATTTAACATATGGTCATTTAATTAATGTGTCAATTAATTAAATAACGGTTATTTAATTAATTAACACTAAGGATATAAAGAGAAATATTTGGAGAAGGTAATAACCTTTCTCCATATAAATGATATAGTAAACTAACATGCAACAGAAGAAATCAGAATAATTAAGCACTCTTATCATTAGAAGAAATTCGGGCTTTAATGTCGGTTTTAAACTGACATTAAAGGGCTTCAATAACACCAATAACACAGCCTTCAATGTCGGTTGCAACCGACATTAAAGGTCTTTAGTGATTAAAGCTTGTCGATTGCAACCGACATTAAAGGTCTTTAATGTCGGTTACAACCGACATTAAAGCCTTTTTTTTTTTTTGGATTCTTAACTGACATTGAAGCCCGAATCTGTCTGTTTTATTAATTATTGTCCATTTTTTAAAGTTCCCTTGCCAAATCCATTTTTTCGGTAAAAACGTATAACATGACATATCATCATCGAATACTATGGCTATGACATTATTCATATATGGATTGTAAATCTATTACATTTAATCCACAAATTCTGCTATAGAATTATAATTTAAAAGGAGTACAATAATTCAAGCCTTGAAAACACAAATTACAAGTAATACAAAGATTATGATTTTACAAGGGCAACAGAATCTTCCGTGTAAGGGCAACACAATTTTATTTGTCTACAAATTTGGGAGGGTTTGAGAGATTAAGAGATGTAATATACATTGTTGAGATGGACTTCATTATCAGGATTCTTCTTCTTCAGCTCATCTAACAACTACAGAAGAATTGGAAAAATTTAGAATTTAACTTCAACTTAACAAGTAATGTGCCTGAGATTAAGAATTTAACCTCAGGCAGACTCTGATCTAAGGAGAAAAATTAATATTATAACCATAACCACATTTATATAATCATATGAAAGGTCAAATGTTAATGAAACTTCAATCTGTCACACACATTGAAACGTGCTATAATGTGATCAGAATACAGAAAACAGAAGTGCCAACTCATATGTAACATTAACACAATCAAGATAACCAGCTTCTGTCAGATTACAAAAGTAATCTCCATTCAACAGAATGAATGCATAATCTGATTATATGAAATAGGTTTAGCCAAGTAAATATACCTTATTCGGTGTCATGCCAAGCTCTCTCTTGAACACTTCACACACTTGATTGTACGGGGATACTAGGCATAAAACTAACCTACAAGAACATAAGGACTAGTTTTTAGTATGAAATCCAAAGCAACAGAAGTTTCTGGATCAATATTAAACTACATACCTTGAAACAGGAGGACAATAATGGTGTCGAAGACTATCAATTTCCCAAAGTGAATTTCCTGTTCCAATAATTCTTGTTAATAAGGATCAATCACCAAATATTAAACCACCACACAATAAACATAAAGCGGCCACTAGTAGGACTAACTCAAAAAGGCATGATTCAAATTGAGCACACATGGACTATTGTGGAACAAACAACCACGACACGTAGCTAACTGTATTTTCAGCCATGAAATTTGACAAGACTTATGAATTAAAACATCTTGTGTAAACCATTGGTAAGTAAGTCAAGAAAGCAATTTTGACAAGTGATGGTGATATTAATAGTTCACCACAGGAATACTAATTAATCCACATGTCCTTGTCCCATTCCCCCCAACAGAGAGAAAATCCAATTGGAAGGCATGGAATAAATTATCAAACGCATGATGATAAGAATATAATCCAAAAAATTAAAGGAAAAAAACCACCAATATACAAAGTCAAAAGGAAAAAAAAAAAGAGACAACACTTACTCAAGGCGCTAGATTTAATAGGATCAGTTTCCTTTAGGGTTGGCAACGAGGTCGGGGCGGGGCGAGCGAGAGGGGACTTTATATGCGAGAGCGAGAGTGGAGGTATGAGCGAGAGTGGAGGGATGAGCGAGAACGGATGGACTTTACGAGCGAGAGCTAGGGATTTGGGCGAGAGCCGAAAAGGGAGGGATTTCGCCTTTATGAGCGAGAGCGAGAGGGATTTGGGCAGAGATATATATCTAAATATATAAAAAATATTTATGAAAACAAGAGAAGTTGATGCACAGGTTATAGAATCTATCTATAACAATTAGATTAAAAACGGTGCTACCTTCAATCATAACCAATATATTATGATTTCTTTCTTCCGAGGGAGCATTAACTCGACATCAGATTTCATTCTCTGAAGTAGAAATGGTCTCAAAATTCCATGCAGTTTTGCTACCATCTGCAGGATGGAATATCTGAATATGGCACACTTATGTAACAAATGGTGCTGGAAAATAATGTCAAAAGAATTACCAACCTGGGCCTTTCTGTTCTCTTGTGTTTCTTCTTTTTCTTCAGCTTGACACTTTTCAGAGAGACATGAACTAACAACGAATCAAACATCAATAAAGTCTTTCTCCAAATCTCTAATGCTCTAGTATTCCTCTCTTCTATAAGAAGTACAGATGAATGACGAAACAAAAAATGTATCGCATTACCAAAACTTTTAAAACTTTATGGTTTTTTTAGCTGGTTTATATTCAGAAACACTAAAATGTAGCCAAATAGAATTACCTCAGAAACAGATTCAAATCCTTCATATTACCTCAGAAACATATTCAAATCCTTCATATTCAAATCTTTCATTACGGCTGGTGACAATCTGCAAGGAAAAAGCTCAAACCTAGATTAAAATTGACGCGAAAAAGATCAAAAAAATGGGGAATGAAATTGCAGATTGAATTACCTCAGAAACAAATTCAAATCCTTCATATCTCTACCGATCTCTCTGTTCTTTCTTCAATTTATTTTTTCAATCATCGTTGGAATCTTCTCAAAGCATCGACTATGACTCTCGCTGCTTGTTTATCAATGGCATCGGGAGTATGAAAAGATGCAAAATAGATTTCAAATTGGTACTACATGGACCGGAATTGCCGTCCTATGTACGAGTTATGCCATTTCTCATTGGTTCCACATATCTCTTACTTCTCTACCTCAGAAATAGATTTATCGAGTAGATGTTTGAGCGAGTGATGATCCAAGAGATTGGCTTTTTTGGCATTTTTGGTCGCCATTTTTTATAGCTTTCGGTTTTAGTTCTCTTCGCCGTCTATGAAGGTTTGTATGAAATCTGAGAGAGAAAGAAGAGAAACAAAATGTAACCTAATATCATTTTTCGAAAGAAACTAAAATGGAGGGTGGGGGGACTAGGGAGGAGGTGGCTGATGGGGAAAATAGGGTTTAGAAAAGGGATAGATAGGGATAAAAGCGGGAAATGAAAAAAATGGGGGGAATGGGTTTTGTTTTTTGTTTTTAAGGAAAAAAAGAAAACCAGATCTTTAGTGTCGATTTAAAACCGACATTAAATGTATACCTACAATGTCGGTTTAAAACTGACATTAAAGATCCGCTAAAAAAAAAAAAAACAAAATCGACATTATACATCCAGTTTCACTTTTTCCAACCGACCTTAAAGCCCAAAATTCTTGTAGTGTATTACACTTAATTTGAGTTTAAAACATGCATTGAAACAAAATTTCAGAGAAAGGGTTTCAAAAGCTACAACCTTTGATGAATCTCTTCAAACATAGCTTCACTCCACAAATTGAGACTTCAAATTTGCAGTGGATCATCACAGAGATCTTCTTTACTAATCTCAAGCTTAGAATGTGTGGTGGAAATACTGAATTGAGGCCAATAGAGTTGAGATGGATGATGATTTGAAGAGGAAAAAATTCTACAGAATTTCAGTAACCAATTCACTTGTATGGATCTCAAATTGAAGTCCAATACTTCAATTTATAAATTAAGAACATGCAACTCAGTTTGCAAGGTTGATGCCACTTCAATTTCATTGAAATTGAAGTGGCATGAGGTGGAATATGAGTGAGAAAATCAAATGTTTTTATTTTCCACTTTCTCTTCTTTTTTCTTTTTTATTTTTAAAATTTAAATCCAATTCAATTTCATAAAATCTGATTAATTCTAAAACTTAATCTTGATTTTTCAAATATCAAACTCTAAATTATGTTTTATAATTTTGAATTTTCAAAATACCCAAAATTTCAATTAATCAAATTGCCAATTTTGAATATCAATTTCAAAATTGAATTAAATTGGATAATTAATTAAGCTAATTTAATTAATTAAATTTGATATCAAATATTACATATTATATTTCACATCATCAAATATTTAAATATTTTTGAACTATTCAATTTCGTTAATTATATCTAATATAATTAACCAAACCCTAAATTGAATTCAAATTCAAAACCCTAACTTCGGTTTGAACATTTCAAATCTGCTCAATTCACTAATCCAAGATCATTTTACGAGCTAGTAGACGGATCTTATGAACCTACAGATCATGTGTTCCAACAACTTTGATTATATGGCTAAACTCTTTAGATCGAATTAATCAATATTCGTTAACTACCGAGACACACCACTATAGCTCGATAGTTGCACTCTCCTTATTATAGATATATTTTTGTCCATTTTAATCATAATCAGTGAGTCGATCCTTCACAAGTCGTTAGTATTTACAGCTAAGTCAAAATTATCATTTTACCCCTGCTCTTTAAGCTCCCACTGATCCTCTATTGAACAATTTTGTTTATAGTCCCACTTTTAAACCATGTCTCTCTCGATCATGAGAGGGTGGGGCCCCATTGTTCAAGACCAGGAATCAACACTTAAGAGAACAAACCTATCTGCTAACCCTAAGTCGCGTAGGAGTGAATTCTATCTTGCAGAACTCTGTCCCCAACTATCTATCCGGTCTTGTCCCCAAAATGGGAAGCTTATTGAGCAGTGCTATTGGACTACTCTCACCTATGCAGATCAAAGGATAATCCCGAATAAATAGGAATTCATAGTTAGCTCAAGATTAAGATCGAGTTACCCTAGGTCATTGAGCTTAAAATAGTCAGTTTTAGCAGTAAACGATCATTATAAAGAAAAGTGACTATTTCGAGGTCCTGTCTTATACAAACTCATTGCATAGGATGCCTCCACCTACATGTCTCTATATGAATGATGTTGGGATCACATCATTTGTATCAATATATAAAATGGGCCACATCCAATAGTGTCACCAGGATGAGGTACCCAATCTCATCCATATACTTATAGACTATTTTGGCTATGTACTAAAACTTGATTCTCTTTTATGTCGCCACATAAAGTTAAAGTATTCATTTTATAGCCATGGATTCGTTTATTGAATTTTTATAACAGAACGTAATATCAATAACAATTTATTAAATAAAATATTCAATAATACTTTTATTGATAAATAGAATATGTTAACATTTATGAACTACGAGCTTTAGGACATTCCCAATAATCTCCCAGTTGGACTGATACACCAGTGAGATACAAATATATACAGATATATAATGTTTACAATGTTGAGAAAATAGAAAGAAAAATGCAATAAAATAGGGCATCTATAGATATACTCCTACTTGCCCTAGATTATGAAGCTCGCAGTCTTAGTCCGACCAGGTGGCCCTCAAATACTTTAGCCGAGAGGGCTTTCATAAAAGAATTAGCAAGGTTGTCTTCTGAGGCTATCTTCGTGACTATCACATCTCTTCGGTGTACGATCTCCTTAATGAGATGGTACTTTCTTTTGATGTGTTTTCCATGTTTGTGACTTCTCAGTTCCTTTGAATTGGCAATTGCTCCACTGTTGTTGTAAGAAAGAGTGATAGACAGATGCGTATTTGAAATTACATCCAACTCTATCAGAAACTTGCGTAGCCAACTACTTCACATGCAGCTACATATTCAGCTTTCATTGTGGAGTTAACGATACAACTTTGTTTGATGCTTCTCCACACTATAGCTCCTTCGTTAAGAGTGAAAATTAATCTTGAAATAGATTTCTTAGAGTCTACATCAGTCTGAAAATCAGAATCAGTGTATCTCGTAAGTATCAAATCCTTAGGTCCATACACAAGCATATTGTCCCTCGTTCTTCGGAGATACTAGAGGATGTTCTTGATAATAGTCCAATGACTGTGTTCAGGGTTAAATTGGAACTTGCTGACGATTCCAACCGTAAAGCCTATGTTAGGACGTGTACACAATATGGCGTACATCAGGCTCCTAACTGCCAATGCATATGGAATTCTTTTCGGAATTCTTTTCATTTCCTCAACTTCTTTAGGTGTCTTAGGACACTGTTCCTTTGACAAATGAATTCCATGTCTAAAAGGTAACATACCCTTTTTGAAATTTTGCATATTATACCTTGACAATATTTTGTCAATATAAGATGCTTGAGATAGTGCTAGGATTCGGTTTTTGCGATTCTGAAAAATTTGGATCCCAAGAATGTATTGAGCATCTCCCAAATATTTCATTTGGAATTGTGATGATAACCATCTCTTTACGTCAGCAAGGAAACTTGTCTCATTCCAAATGAGCAAGATATCATCAACATAAAGGATCTGGAAAGCTATAGTTTTGTTGACTATTTTCTTATATACACAAGGTTCGTCAACATTTTGTTCAAAGCCATAAGACTTGATTGCAGTGTCAAATATTATATTCCAGGATCTAGAAGCTCGTTTTAATCTATAAATGGATCTTTTAAGCTTACAAACCTTTTGTTCTTGACCCTGTTCAATGAACCATTCTGGTTGAAACATGTAAATACTTCCATCGAGATGCCCATTCAAGAAAGTTGTCTTGACATCCATTTGTCATATTTCATAATCATAATATGTAGCAATGGATAGAAGTATCCTTATGGATTTTATCATGGCAATAGGTGAGAAGGTTTCTTCATAGTCAACGTTTCCCTTTGTATAAAACATTTTGCCACAAGTCTGGCTTTATAGGTTTGCATCTTGCCAGTTTGGTCTTACTTTCTCTTGTAGATCCATTTACAACCTATAGGTTTAACCCCATGTGGTTGATCTACAAGTTCTCATATAGAATTGAAGTACATTGACTCCATTTTTACATCCATTGTTGTTCCCTATCAACATCTTCCTGCCTGTTTAAAGGTTAATGGATCCTCTAGGCCATCATTAGGTATGATGTCCTGAGTTTCTGTTAAACCCATATAGCGGTGAGGCTGATGAACAACCCTTCCACTATGTCTAGGCATTCTCAACTCTTGAGAAGGATGTGATGGGGCAACAACCATTGTTGGTGAACTAGCTTGATTAACAACTTTTGTTGATTTGTCTATAGTATCTTTGGTCATTTCATTCAATACTAGTTTACTATGAGGTTAATGATTCCTAATATGATCTTCTTCCAAGAATGTAGCATTTGTCGATAAAAATACTTTATCTTCTTGAGGATCATAAAATAATCCACCTTTTGTTTCTTTAGGGTATCCTACAAATATCATAATTTTGAACGTTGTTCCAATTTCTTAGGGTTTTGCATCAACATGTATACCGAACATCCCCAAATTCTGAAGTGACGTAAAGTACTTTTACGTTCTCTCTATAACTCATGCGGTGTTTCTGAAACACTTTTTTAGGGAACCATATTCAGAATATATACAACAGTTTATATAGCATACCCCCAAAAGAATTGAGATAACTAAGCATAACTCATTGTCGAACGAACCATGTCTAACAAAGTTTGATTTCTCCTTTCTGCAACACCATTTTGCTGTAGTGTTCCAAGTGCTGTGAGTTGGGATTGAATTCCATGATTTACTAAATAGTTTATGAATTGTAAATCTATATACTGACCACCTAGATCTGAGCGAAGTGTTTTAATTCTTTTTCTTGATAGGTTTTCAACTTCTGTCTTAAATTCTCTGAACTTTTCGAGAGTTTCAGGCTGTGACTCATTAAGTAAATATAGTCATATCTTAAATAGTCATCAACAAAATTGACAAAATATTCATATCCTCCTCGAGCTTTGACATTCATTGGACCACAAAGGTCTGAATGTATAAGTTCTAGAGGTTCTTTGGCACATTGACCTTTTTCAGAAAAAGATCTTTTAGTCATTTTCCTTCAAGACATGATTCATACGATGGTAAAGAATTGTCTTCTAACTGATTTAGATGACCGTTTTTTACTAATCTCTCAATCCCGTTGAGATTTATGTGACCAAGTCTAAGGTGCCAAAGATAGGCACTAGGAGAAATTTTTTGTCTTTTATTTTAAGTTTCTGTCATTTTAAACATCTCTATATTTAAAATGGCTTTTGCTTTAGTTGGTTTTAATACATACAAGTTATTTTCAAGTCTAGCAGAACAAATATGAATGCCTCTTGAAAAAATGAACACTTCATTGATTTCAAAAGATACTCTGTACATATTTTCTAGTAGACAAGATATGGAGATCAAGTATCTTTTCATTTTGGGTACATGATACACATTTTTTAATAAAATGAAAGATTCTCCAAAATATAACTTGATTTCTCCCACTGCTTCAGCTGAAACAACTTCCCTTGTTCCCACTTTGAAAGTCATTTTATTTTCTAAGAGTTGAGTCTAAGAACTAGTTTCTTGTAGAAAAGTGCAAACATGGTTAGCGGTACCTGAATCTAATGTTCAGGTTAAGTGAGAATTTTCCACTAAGCATGTTTCAATTACAAGTAAATCTAATTTACCTTGATTTGCCTTTTTTGCTCTCTTTTCAGTCAAATATTTCGGGCAGTTGCATGCCCGTCATTGCTCGTCTTCTCCATAATGAAAACATTTTCCTTTAGGAGCCTTAGTTTTCTTAGCAGCAGGTTTCTTCTTCTCTTTTCCCTTCTTCATTTGGATACTTTTATCTTTAGAAGAGGAAGGGACATACTTTTTTTTTTTTTTTTTTTTTTTTTTTTCTGATGGCTTCATTCCCGAAGATGATCTCTTCAGAACTTTTTCTGTGAAACAACATTTGCTTCACTTTCTTGCAATTTCATCATCGATTGGTAAGTCTGTAGTTCATTCAATAGAGTAGTCAGATTATAATCAATCTTATTCATTACAACGTTAGTTTGGGAGGTCAAGAAGCTCTTCGGAAGAGACTTCAAATGAAGGAACTCTTATTAAAGAGACCAGTGAGCGGAAGTGAGATCATTCCAAACCCCATTGTGACAGAACATACATATTTACAATCAAACAGTAATAGTTATACATAAACTCTAAATTACAGAATGCTTCAAAAGGAAAATACTAAGGATCAAGAGAACTTACCCTTGAAGAACTTTTCTTCTCGTTCCTTCGATCTAGCTGCATGATCATTCACCAGCACGAACGTCACGCCTTAGCAATCTCTTCGAACAAGAACAAATAACACTTGACCCTGAACAATAAGTAGACATCATCAGAAGGTTACCTTGGTATTCTCGATGTGAGAATCCAGGAGTTGTGGGCTCTATATGGATTTAGTAGAGGGTAGGAGGAATTGACAGATCATATAGACGATCGAGTTAGTGGGAGATGACTAAAGTCTATCGTATAGACTAAGTACTCGATCGTTTAGAAAACAAATGTCTATTGTATAGAAAACTCGTTGCACGATTGTTTATGCTCTCAAGCTATCATATGGCTATTTTCTTTTATGTGTCTGATTATCAATCGCTTAATGATCGCCTCGTGAAAAAATGAAAACGATTTTCATTTTATCCATCAGTTACCATAACCGATCACAACTTCCTATTAAGTTGGTTATTGGGAGAAAAAATTGAAACCAATTATCCCATAATTGATTTAATTACAAATTAATAATATATTCATAACCTATAGTTCTTTTTCTCCTTTATAACATTTAATAATAATTCTTCCAATTAATGTATCTAATACATTAAGTCAATAATATCTCATATAATTGATGCAAATTAATTATATCATATATAATCAAATTTCCTCTTGTTAATTTGAACCCTTCAAACTAACCCAAAAACTGATTCTCAACATGAATCCATTGAGCTACCAAGGAGACCTTATGGACCTGTAGCTTGAAGCTCTAATGGTACGTGAATAACTAACTAAACTCTTTAATCATTATATCTACCATCTGTTAACTATCGGACATTCCACTAAATTTCGACAGCTGCATTCTTCGCGATACAAATATATTTCTGTGTCCATTAAATATAACCAATCAACAGTATGATGACCCTTCACAAATCACTCGTAAGTACACCGGGGCCAATTTACTATTTTGCCCCTATAATTACATTTAGCTCCATGAGTACCACCAATTCCTCTAATGAACAATACATCATAGTTCTACTACAAGTAAATCCTTCTCGGGCCAAGAGAAGGTGTGGCGCCACATTATTCAAGTCCTGAAATCAGCCTTTTGAAGGGAGCAATTTATCTACTTACCCCTAAATCGTGGAAGGAATGAATTCCGTCTTGTGTAGCTGAGTTCCCAGCTCCCTAATCAGATGAATCACCAAAATGGTACGTTTGAGTTGGCAATCTGGCCACTCGCACCCATACAAATCAAAGGACCGACCTCAAGGCAGGAGTTCCCGACTCACTCAGGATTAAGGTCATGTTACCTATGATCATCCTAGTGAAATGAAAGTTGTTGTCATGAACGACATTATATAAAGAGACTAAACATTTCATGGTCCGGTCTTATACAAACTATTTTATATAGAACATCCCTGCTCGCATGTCTAATACATGAATGGTCAGGATCAGACCATTTGTAGCACTTTACAACACTTGTAATATCTACAAACCGGGCCACACTCGTAAGGTCATCAGGATAAGGTTTCCCTCCTGTATCCATATACTACAGACCATTTAGGTTATCACTTAAAGAACAATCCACCTGTATGTCATCACATACATACTTAAGTTACAACGATAACCAGGGATCTTAGTTTATTGGTTTGTGGTTAATGTAACTAAAATATCTCATATTTCAAAGACTGTAGTGAATAATCTCATATTATTACATCACAAAATTTTTGTTCATACAGGTGTTTACAAACTATTGGATCCTACAAGATTTAGGGCATCAACCCCAACAATCTCCCCTTGTCCTAAAGCTAGTAGGGTGTACAAGAAAATTACAAGTAAAAATAATAAACTAGGGCACAAACGGCCAGTACAACAATACTCCCACTTGCCCTAATCCAACCGTGGACGGTCCCGTAGACCCATGCTCTGAAGGTGACCCTTAAACACTGTAGCTGTGAGAGCCTTCGTAAACGGATAAGAAAAATTGTGCTCTGAAGCTATCTTCGTGACAATCACGTCCCCTCGATGCACACTCTCTGATGAGATGGTATTTCTGCTCGATATGCTTGCCGCACTTGTGACTCCTAGGCTCTCTGGAATTCGCCACAACACCACTATTATCACAATAAAGTGTGATGGGCCTAGACATGTCTAGAACAACTTCCAAATCAGTTAGGAACTTCTTGAGCCAAACGGCCTCCTTAGCAGCTTCACAAGCTGCTACATACTCAACTTCCATGGTGGAGTCAACGATGCACCCCTGCTTAGTGCTTCGCCACACTACAACTCTTCCGTTAAGAGTGAACACTAATCCTGAAGTGGATTTCCGATAATCCTTATCAGTCTGGAAATCAGAGTCTGTGTATCCTATAAGGATCAAATTCTTAAAACCATACACAAGCATGTAGTCCCTCGTTCTCCGAAGATACTTGAGGATATTCTTACGGTAGTCCAGTGACCCTGTCCTAGATTAGACTGATACCTACTGACTATCCCCACAGCGTAGCAGATGTCAAGTCTAGTACATAATATCGCGTACATCAAACTGCCAATGGCAGATGCATATGGGACCCGTATAATTTCCTCAACCTATTGAGGTGTCTTAGGACATTGCTTCTTATACAATGTAACTCCATGATGAAAAGGCAAAAGGCCCTTCTTGGAGTTTTGCATCAAGTACTTGATCAACATCTTTCAATGTACGATGCTTGAGACAGTGCTAGCACTTTGTTCTTTTGATCCTGAAAGATCTAAATCCCAAGAACAAACTGAGCCTCTCCCAAATCTTTCATTTGGAATTGGGTCGCTAGCCACTTCTTAACTGAAGTCAGTAAACCTACATCATTTCCAATGAGTAGGATATAGTCTATTTCAAGATCGAGATGCCTATTTCAGTCCATAAATGGACCGATTCAGTTTGCAAACCTTTTGCCTCTGACCTTAGGCTCCCTCGAGTTGCACCATATACATGGTTTCATCAAGATTACCATTCAGAAAGGCAGTTTTGATGTCCATTTCCTACATCTCATAGCATAATATGAAGCAATGGATAGGAGGATGCGAATAGACATAAGCATGACAATAGGTGAGAAAGTCTCCTCATAGTCAACTCCCTCCACCTGGGTATAACCCTTTGCCATAAGTCTAGCCTTGAAGGTTTGCACCTTCCCATCAGCACCTCGTTTCCTCTTGTAGATCCATTTACAACCTATAGGTCCCATCAGGTTGATCTACAAGATCCCATACTGAGTTGAAGTACATAGACTCCATCTCGAGATCCATGGCTTTGACCCATTTATCTCTGTCAACATCCTCCATTGCCTTCTTATGGGACAATGGATCCTCAACCTCGCCATCGACTACCATAGCTAGGATTTCAGTTAAACCCATATAGTGAACAGGTGGGTTTGCAACCCTCACAGTTAAGGTTTCCTCAACCCTTGAGGTGGATTTGACCTACTAGATGAAATTCCATCAACAACTCTTGTTGATGTAATAGGCCCTTCAACAACTCTTGTTGAAGTTTCAATAGTGTCTTTGGAAAGTTCACTCAATACAATTTTACTTCTCAGACTGTGCTCCCTAATATGATCTTCCTCAAGGAAGGTAGTGTTTTTCGACACAAATACCTTATTTTCCTTAGGATCATAAAAGTAACCCCCTCGTGTCCTTTGAGGTAGCCTATAAATAGGCACAACCTCAAACGTGGTTCTAATTTCTTAGGATTAGCCTCAAGTACATGTGCTAGGCAACCCCAGATGCAAAAGTGATGTGAACTAGCTTTATGCCCATTCCACAACTCCAAAGGTGTTCTGGAAACACTCTTCGAAGAAACGAAATTGAATTGGCTGCTGTCTCTACTGCAAAACCCCAAAATGAGTCCGATAAGAAAGCATAACTCATCAACGACTGAACCATATCCAACAGGGTTCTGTTTCTTCTCTCCGATATACCATTCTGTCGAGGTGTATCAGGTGCTGAGAGTTGGAAAACGATTCTAAGTTCTATCAAATAGTTTTGGAACTCAAAATCCAAAAACTCTCTACCTCGATCAAATCGAAGTGTCTTAATCCGTTTATCTAATGAGCTTTCAACCTTAGCCTTGAACTCTTTGAACTTTTCAAAGGATTCTGACTTATGTTGCATTAAATAAACATACCCATACCTTGAGTAATCATCAGTAAAAGTGATGAAATACTCGTAACCTGCCCTGGCTTGCACATTCATCGGACCACAAAGGTCTGAATGTACTAACTCTAGAGGCACTTTGGCTCGATAACCTTTTCCAGTAAAAGGTCTTTTAGTCATCTTGCCTTCAAGATGACTCGCACACAGGTAAAGAATTTTCCTCTACTCTTTTAGAAGTCCATTCTTCACCAATCTCTCGATTCTATTGAGATTGATGTGCCCTAATCGAAGGTGTCAAAGCTGGGCATTTTCTTTAGGAGAAAGTTTAAGTCGTTTATTTTGAGTTACGGTAGTTTTAAACATTTCTATGTTATGGAGGGAATTTTTTGCTAACGGTCTTAGCACATAGAAATTATTTTCCAGTAAAGCTGAACATATCTCAACACCATCTTTTAGAATAAACACTTTAATCATTGAAAAGTTGAGAGTATATTTACATTCAAGATAACACTTTACAGAAATTAAGTTCCTCTTTAACTCGGGAACAACATATACATCATGTAAAATGATGAATCTATTTTGTAAAGTTAACTGGAGTCCTCCCACTACCATAGCTGAGACAAAGTGTCTGGTGCCTACTCGCATTGTCATCTCACTAGCCTCAAGCTGCCGCCAAGATCTAATCCGTTGAAAAGAAGAACAAACATGATTAGAGGCCTCAAGGTCTATAATCCAGGCATGATCATCATTCTCCACTAAACAAGTTTCCAAAACCAGTAAATCACATTTACCTTGTCTGGCCTTGATTTTAGCTTCTTCCTCTCCTTTAGCTAACGTGGGTAGTTTCATTTCAAGTACCCATCCTAGTTGTAGTGGAAACATTTTCTTATTTCAATCGGCGTTGGTTGCCTACCCCGCTGTATGGCAAGTTGTGGGTTAGCCGGTGCCTTCCCCTTCCCCTTACTGTCATTCTTCTTCTTCCACTTATTAGTATTGGAAGAAGAACGTGCATACTTAGTTCCTAAGGTCAACCTCGGTGAAACTTTTTAGATGATGAAGCAATATTTGGCGCACCAACTATCTTCTCCTTGCTTTTCAGCAAGGATTGAAACGTCTGCAACTTGTTGAGGAGAGTTGTAAGGGTGTAATCAACCCTGTTCAGAACAACATTGCTTACGAAGTGCAGGAAGTTTTTTGGCAACGTTTGCAGAATAATGCTAACCTGGCTGCCCTCATCGATGCGGGCCCCATTCATCTCCGCCACATTAAAGTGGGCCATCATGTTCAGAACATGTTCTCGAATAGATGTACCCTTCTTCATTTTGGAGTTGAAGATGCTCTTGAGAGCGTCATGCTTGAGCTGCCCGGACGGTTGTCTGAAAATTTCCTTTAAGGACTCCATGATCTCACGTGCAGTGACCATGGGTTCATGCTTCTTGGCCAAGACATCGTTTATGCTGGCTAAGATGTACGCTCGGGTCTTCTCATTCGCCCGTGTCCATTGCTCATACGTGTCTCGAACGTTTTGAGCAGTAGTAGGAGGTGGAATAGGAGGACACTCCTTCGTAAGGACGAACTGGAGATCATCGATGATTACTATTGTAAGTATTAAGTTGTTCCAACTAGCGTAGTTGTCGCCAATTAGTTTGTCGGCGACTAATAAAGTTAATGTCGTGGTTGCCATAATTTAAAAGTTTCTGAAAAACAAGAAAAAAACTTAATAAGTCTACTTGTATTACCACTTTTAACACCAATTTTAGTTTTTAGAAAAATAATTTTATTGTACCCTAAGTGAAAAGACATCTATTTTGCAATGATGCCCTAGCGAGGCAGGACAAAAGTCACCGGTGGGGTGATCAAGTGCCCCTTCACTGGGCTGAGACATTCTCAACCATTAGACAGAAACAACTCTTGTAATTGACTCTAACAATCACCATTTTTTTCGATCCAAAATTTGTTAACATTTAACAATTCTACGTAAGTGTAACCCCTCATTTTAGGCCCTAGAATCCTACCCTACACCCACCATAGGGAAAAAATAGATTAGGACAAGAGACTAAAACAACTTTATCCTTTTTAGGAGATCAAATAAAGAGTTGTACAAAACTGCCATCCTTTGGGGGGACACTCCTAGGGTGCCTTGAGGCGATGCACAAAACGTTATCCATCCTAATGAGAGAGACTGTGGGATATGTTATCACACGTCTCGCTCCCTCTTACTATGAACATTCTCTCCGTTCACCTTGGTATTGACCTACCCAAACACCATCCTTTAGGGGGACACTCCCAGGGTGCCACGAGGCCAAGGATAGATCTCACAGTGTGAACTTTAGGGAGAAACGTGTAGAGGTTTAAGTGAAGATCATGCTAACTTGATTAGTTTCATCTATGATAGCGTCGTGGGCTTCCGCAATGTTAAAGTGGACCACCATTTCCAGGACATGCTCCCTAACATTGTTCTCGTCTTTCATGCGTGAGTTATAAACATATTTTATAGCCTCATGTCCTACCAAAGATGACGGTTGCCCGAACATCTCTTGCAATGATAGCACGATCTCATGAGCAGTGGGCATGGCTTCATGTTTCTTATTGAGTACATTAGATATGCTCGCCAAGATATAGGCTCTCGCCTTCTCATTACCCGGACCCATCTATCATAGGTTTCCCGAATATTTTGGTTAGTGTTTTAACTAGGAAGAGGAAAACATTCCTTCGTTAATACAAACCCCAAGTCGTCAACCACTAGTATTGTGTTTATGTTCGATTTCCAATTACCTTCTCCATTGACTTTATCAGAAATAAGGAGTTGTATAATCGAATTTGACATTGTTGAAAATAAAAAAATTCTATTAAACTTATGCATTTAAATCCAATTTTAGTAAAAGTAACAAAATACCCATATTTCTTTATTTATTTGCAACGATACTTTAGTGAGTTAGAATAGACGTTATCGAGGGGCAGCCAAATAGTCCTTCATTGAAGCAAGACAATCTTGATCAAATACTATATCAAGAATAACTCTTATTCCTATAGTTGTTCGGTTACCGTTTTCGATCAAGAACTTTACTAACATTTAGTAATTCTTATAAGTGTGACCCGTCATTTTTAGATCTTATAGAACGGTATGAACATGCCCCCAATTTGGAAGATAATGTTCAAGACAGAACTATAAAATCCTATTCATTTATGAAGCTTGGGTTGTTCTGAATCCTATGTTACAATCCTCTGAAGGGATCGTTGCGGTTAACGACTAGCTAGTGCCACCTAAAAATGACAGTAGGTGCAACATAGGAATCTCATGGTTCAAACTATGGAAGAGACTGTAGGATATGTTAACACATTTCCTTCACCCACTTACTATGAACTACTTCCCCCATTCACCTTGTTATTGACCCGTGCAAACACTTTTTGAATGGAGCAGTCGCGGTAAAAGCGACACGAAGTCGAGCATGGTTCTCATAGTGTGAGCTCTTGGGGACGTGATAGCTAAAAACGATATATCATATATATTGTTAATCTCCCAGTGAAGTGTTATAAAAGTTTGGGTATTCTTATACTTGGTATATTCCAGCTAATTTTAAAATAACCTAAGTTTATATGTTTTATCCAAGTATAACGTTTACATTTGGATTTTCCTACGATGCCTAGGTGCTAAACTAATTTTAAACCTCACACCACTCACGCAAGATCATAAAACCAGTTAACAATGCTCAACATTTGGGTCATAATCTCCAGGTAGCAGGTGTTACGTAAATCATCAACTTAAACACCTCCAGCCTTAGACAGGATTATGAACCGATTGAGTTTGTAACTGAATTTTATAAGACAACGACCTATTTTAACTATTAAAACAAGTTGTTAACCTAAGTGAGCATGCTATTTATCTTTGTTATGGATTTTAATCCAAATTTTATAACAACTTATAAAACAATAAATATGTTTTCAAACCATAACATACATCAAAGGCATCAAAATTAACATAACACTTATATTAATTTTAAGAAACCCTAAACATGCATACTATATATTAGAACTAACTTATAACGTAATATTATGCATGCAACATGCTTTCCTATGGTGAAATTTTAAATCTAAATGGCATACTATATGCACAAACATGTTTAATTCAAATATAATATACAACATATGCATAAAATAATTAAACAACACTAATATGGTTCAACTTTGGCATCCTAAACAAGCAAAATAATTAAATTATTACAAAATCGATAAAAAAAAAACAGCTTCAAAACCGTTTTGGACCGCATAGACCGACCTAATCCAGACCCAAACCGCCTGAATTGGACCTCCAAACCTTCAAAAGATACTGAACTAGTCCAAAGGTGGAACCGGACCGGAATGGTTAAAAACTGATCGAATCAGACCTCCCGTGTGAACCGACTCCAACGCCTGCTTACTGGGTAAGGATGAGTAGCATTGCAATGCTCATCCCAGTGTTGCAACTCCACGGGCTTGAACAAGAGCAGCGTTGCAACGCTCTTTCTGCTACGGAGTTTGCCTTCTTCAATCTTCAATTACATCCTAATTTTTACTCTATTGACTCTAATAAAATTATAGACTCTAGAGTAGACATATAAGCTCATCAATCATGAGCCAATTACAAATTAAACTTCATAATTAAAGAGAAATATAATGCCAAAATGGAATTTCAATCATATCAGTCACAAAAACATGTAATCTTAGAAATTCACCCCCTAAACTCAAATTCACGATAATTGAATGCTTAAATTATACTCTGATACCGATTGATAGAGTAAACTAACATGCAGCGAAAGAAATCAAAATCATTAAGCACTCTAATTACACTTAATTTGAGTTTAAAACATGCATTGAAACCAAATTTCAGAGAAAGGGTTTCAAGAACTACAACTTTTGATGAATCTCTTCAAACACAACTTCACTCCACGAATTGAGACTTCAAATTTGTAATGGACCACAGAAAGTCCTTCTCTACTATTCTCTTCGAATGTGTGGTGGAAACACCAAATTGAGGCCAATAGAGTTGAGATGGATAAGGGTTTGAAAAGGAAAATTTTTTTGCTGAATTTCAACAACCAATTCACTTGCATGGATCTCAAATGAAGTCCAATATTTCAATTTGTAGATGAAGACTATGCAACTAAGTTTGCAAGGCTGATGCCACTTCAATTTCCATTGATTTTGAAGTGGCAAGAGGTAGAATTTGAATGGAAAAATCCAATTTTTGATTTTCCCACTTTCTCTTCTTTTTTCTTTTTTTCTTTTTAAATTAAAATCTAATTTAATTTCATAAAATCTAATTAATTCTAAGACTTAATTTTTATTTTTCAAAAATCAAATTCTAAATTATGTTTTATAATTTTGAATTTTCAAAAAATCCAAAATTTCAATTAATCAAGTTTCCAATTTTGAATATTAATTTCAAAATTGAATTAAATTGGATAATTAATAAACTAATTTAACTAATTAAATTTAATATCAAAGATCAAATATTATATTTTACCTCATCAAATATTTAAATATTTTTGAACTCTTCAATTTCGTTAGTTATATCTAATATAATTAATCAAACCCTAAATTGAATTCAAATTCAAAATCTTAATTTTGGTTTGAACATTTCAAATATGCTCAATTCACTAATCCAAGATCATTTTACGAGTTAGTAAAGGGACCTTATGAACCTATAGATTATGATCTCCAACAACTTGAGATTAATTGGCTAAACTCTTTAGACCGAATTAATCAATATTCGTTAACTATCGAGACACACCACTATAGCTCATAGTTGCACTCTCCTCACTGTAGGTATATTTCTATCCATTTTAACCATAATCAGTAAGTTGATCCTTCACAGGTCATTCGTATTTACAGCTATGTCAAAATTACCGTTTTACCCCTGTAAATACATCTTGCTCTTTAGGCTCCCAGATCCTCTATTGAACAATTTTGTTTATAGTCCTACTTTTAAACCATGTCTCTCTCGATCATGAGAAGATAGGGCCCCATTGTTCAAGACCAGGAATCAGCGCTTAAGAGAGCAACCTATCTGTTACCCTAAGTTCAGTAAAAGTGGATTCCATCTTGCAGAACTATGTCCCCAGCTATCTATCCGGTCTTATCCCCAAAATGGGAAGCTTAGTGAGCAGTGTTGTTGGACTACTCTCACCTATGCGATCAAAGGATAATCTCAAATTAACAGGAGTTCATAGTTAACTCAGGATTAAGATCGAGTTACCCTAGGTCATTGAGTTTGAAATAGTTAGTTTTAACAGTAAACGGTCGTTATAAAGAAAGTGACTATTTCGAGGTTTGGTCTTATGCAAACTCATTGCATAGGATTTCCCCACTCACATATCTCCATATGAACGATTTTGGGATCACATCATTTGTATCAGTATACAAAATGGGCCGCATCCAATAGTGTCACCAGGATGAGGTATCAAATTTCATCCATATACTTATAGATTATTTTGGCTATATACTAAAACTTGATCCTCTTTTATGTCGCCACATAAAGTTAAAGTATTCATTTTATAGCCATGGATTCGTTTATTGGATTTTTATAACAGAATGCAATATCAATAACAATTTATTGAATAAAATACTCAATAATACTTTTATTGATAAATAGAATATGTTGACATTTACGAACTACGAGTTTTAGGACATTTCCAACAATAAATATATCCTTATGGCCCATTTAGGGCAAGAGCGAGTTTTTTATTACACAAGCCTCCACTTTCTCTCTAACTTCTCTATAAAAATTCTCTACTCTTTTCCTCCTCAAAAGTTCCTGGAGACCACTCTTCCAAGTTCTTTGGAATCCTAGAGAATAGCAAGGTAACTTTGTTGGTGGTATCTTTCTTCATTAGAGATGTTCGAGATCGTTGATAACGGTGAAAGAGAAAAGCTAGAAGAATCAACAAAAATGAGTTTTGATTTCTTCTCTTCTTCATTCTTTTTAGCATGCTTAAAATTTTGTTCTAATGTTTGTCCTATAAATGCATGTTTTATTTTACTGTTTTTGTTTTCATAAAAATTGAATGTCTAAATGCAAGATATTCACACGCTTCCATGAGAATTCGATTCCTTAAAAAAGAATGTTAGATATGATTGACATAAACTTGAAGTCAACACAAATCATCTTACGACATGTAAGCCTTTGTAATTAAAATGTAATTTTATACAAGTGATACTCTAGAAATAAATAACAATATTATACTGACTGAATTAATTACTGATTGTTAATAATTGGGGACGACTATAGAAGAATTAGAGAAGGAAAAAGAGAAAATGGATTGATGTAAAGCTGCAAAATTAACCCCATTGAATGATGGTATAAATATACACTAATGACCGGTATATGGATCGATGCAGTGAAAGGCAAAATGCCAAAAAAAATCTAAAGAATATGTTGACGAGAATGACCCATCCTTTGATCTTCACTCGAGTCAAGCGTAAAAGAATGTAATCTTTGATGAATATATGTTTTGGATTAAAGTTTCCTAGAATTGGAACTTCTGAATTTATGTTTTTTGTTTAGACCAACCTCTTAATTTATGTTTTAAATGACTTTTTAATTACAGTTAATGCATTTTATGGTCATTTTATTTTGTTTCCTTTTAATTATCCTACCAATGAAGTGAAATGAAGTATGTGATTCTATTTTATATCTAGTCATTCCCATATATTGATAAAAAGTTGAATGCATGTTTTGAGTAAACATATTCATACGCCGTGAATGTTATAATGTATGATGTAGAGAAATGAATATGTATGTTTGTTTTCCATGTATGATAATTATAAGCGTTATAATTAGATGAAAAATGAACTTTGTATTGAGTATGACATTACTTAGATTAATATAAACGTTATATTTAATAAAATTCGTCATAATGCAAACGAAATAGGATTTTGACAAATTTTTTGTTTTATAAAGGTTATAAGTTCAATGAATTAGGTTAAAATCAATTATGACCCCTACTAACACAACGAGTACAAGGTACTGTTTTCCTATTCTCTAAGTATGATGGGATTCCCTTTTTCCTAGGTCTTCTAGCCGGCCATTTGACCTTAGAAGGACGAATGAGGTCATCATTCAAATTACAAAGACTTGAAAATTGTTGCACATTACCAATCGACCATGTGTTCCTTGCTATATAATGAAATTAAATTGGAAATGTGATAAAATCATATGTGTATGACTCTAATCCAAGGTTCCTACAAGACAAAGCAATGCAAGCATGGGGAGATGGTATAAGGTCTAAATCCCAATGGCAACACGAACAATTGCAGTTGAGGATGTTCACCAGGAATTGTTTGGTTTTGTCATCGACTTCAAACTCATGTTGGATAATAGGATATATTTGTAATAGAAAACATTAAACTAATTAATATAAGTGACATATACATAATTAAACATCATACAAAATGCAAATGTCTCACATCCATCGGCCTACTATCCCTTAAGATGTTTGAAGCACGTCATCTACATATGAGGTTAGTTCTGAACGTTGAAAACTAGAATTATTAACTCCAAATAAATTCAAGAAGGCCAAGAATAGGTAACTCACACGCTTCCTTAAGGTAAGAATTCATACTTTCAAATATATTTGTGGTCATCAAGGTATATCTTTTTATTACACAAAATGTCTTGCACCTTTTATGTTTGCCTAAATCTTCTAATTTAAGCCTAATTAAAGGTGATATATCATCCAACTGCCTCATGTAATATTCATAATCAAAGAGTTGTATAGGCCCTAACACACATATAGAATGGTCGTTCAATTGTAGCTGACTTGTAAGTTTTCTTAAGATTCCTAAATAGGTGAAAAGTAAACAATCCACATGTTTGGCTGAATTGTACACAACACATATA